>NW_012100543.1:1845175-1858562 GCF_000951045.1 Mandrillus leucophaeus | reverse complement strand
ACTGCAAAGTTCACTTCCCGGGTTCAAGTGATTCTCCTACCTCAGCCCCCTGAGTAGCTGGGATTACAGGTGCCCACAACCACACCTGGCTAATTTTTGTATTTTTAGTAAAGATGGGGGTTCACCATGTTCCCCAGGCTGGTCTCGAATCCCTGGCTTCAAGTGATTTACCCGCTTCAGCCTCCGAAAATGCTGGGATTACAGGCATGAGCCGGCCGTGCTGTGCAGAAGCTTTTTAGTTTAACCAGGTCCAATTTATCTTCATTTTTGTTTCATTTGCTTTTGGGGTCTCAGTCATAAATTTTTTGCCTAAACCAATGTTCAGAATAGTTTCTTCTAGGTTTTCTTCTAGAATTTTTATGGCTTCAGGTCTTAGATTTAAGTCTTTAATCAATTCTGAGTTGATTTCTGTATATATTGAGAGACAGGGATCTAGTTTCATTCTTCCATATGTGGCTATCTGGTTTTCTGAGGACAATTTATTGACCGAGGTGTCCTTTTCCCAATTTATGTTTTTGTATGCTTTGTCGAATATCAATCAGTTGTTAAGTATTTGGCTTTACTTCTGGGCCCTCTATTCTGTTCCATTAGTCTATTTATCTACTTCTATTATCAGTACCATGCTGTTTTGGTGACTATTTGCTGACCTTTTGGATCTTTTATTGAGTAAATTGGTTGTACGTTTCTTTGGCTCATTATTCTACTGGGGTTCCTCTCTTTCACATATTAATTTATAAGAGTTGTTTTTATGTCATAGATATTAATATCTGTGTTAGAAATTACAAGAGTATTATCGCAATTTTTATATTGTTATTAGCTTTACTTATGATTTTCTTAGATTTGACATAATCAAATTTATCAATTTTTTTATTTTATGCATTGTATTTTAAAGGTTTTATTGAAGAAGTGATTTTTCTTTCCAGGCATCAAAAATATTCTCCTTATTTTCTTCCATTAACATTATAGCATTTCCTTCAATATCTAAGACTTTCATCCATCTAAAGTTTACCCTTCTATGTTGTCAAAAAAATTTTTTATATTATGAGGCAGTTTTTTCCAAATCTAACTACTAAGCTACTTATCTCTCCTAACCCATTGACTTGTTGTGCCAGTTTTCTTTAATATTAGTTTCCCAGATGTGGGTATAAATATACATAGATATGAATATAGCTATTTAGATATAGAAATACAGATGTAGATATATGTGTCTGAGTTCTCTATTCTGTTCTACTGAATTATTAGTCTCTTTATATAAATATCGCACGTTGTAACATATCTTAGTATCAGGCCAAAAATAATCTCTTTACTCTATTTTTTAAGACTGACCTAGCTATTCAAGGACCTTAATTCTTCCATGTAAGTTTTAGAATGTTTTTATCAAGTTCTTCAAAATACCCCACTAGAATTTTAAATGGAATTATGTTGATTTATAAGTTAATTTAGGGAGAAAGTTTGATAATATTAAGTCATTCCATACAAAAACTAGGAATGTATATCCATTTAAGTAAATCATCTTGTATGTACTCAAATAGAATTTAACATTTTTATATAAATCTGTGTATGTCTTATAAAGGTAACTTCTAGATACTTTATAATTTTTATTGATATGAAGGTCTTTGTTGTTTAAGTTTTTTAGTTGATAGTTTATTATTGCTGGTGAAAATAATGTTAAATATATTTAAGTTGATTCAGGATCTGGCAAACTTATTGAATTTTCTCATTACTTCTAATAGTTTACCTGGGTTTTTTTCCTTCTATGGAAGCTTCTTTTAGTTTTATTTTATCAGTTCCCTCACTGAGCCAACTGATAAAATAAAAATATTCCAAAGAAAATATTTTAAAAGAAAAATTATAAATTATAAAAGAAAAATATTTCTTTTTGGAATTTTTTCTATTTGGAGATTATAGATTCAACAAGCTGAATAACTTAAAAAAAAAATAACTACATGGCAAGTAATGGGAACCAAGAAGAAAGATCTAACTATGTATGTTTTAATGTAGAACATGTTCTATGCGGAAGCTACAATTCGAAGTAGATATTCCTCTTGGATCGCTTAGATTTGTGAATATTGTTTAAAGTAAATTTGCTTTGTTTCACAGTTGTATAGATAATGTTGTGCATAGATAAAACTGAGACATAAAAGTTATACTAAGGTTTATAAAAACAGGTTTTCAACAGCTTGCGTTCAGCAAATATCTTGTGAAAAGAAGTAGAAGAGTATTTGTTATGCAGCGACACTAACAGTTGTAGCGCAAGGACGGTCACTCGGTCTGAGTCACTATGACTGGAACACTGACCATGGCATGTGTCCTCCCAAGAAATGTCTGCCGCTACACTGTTTCCTCTTGCCAGCTCTACCGTTCTGCATCCTTGACCCTCTGTCCTCTTTACACTTTTGGCTACAGTAGGCACAGGTTAAAGTCCTCCAACTGGAAACATTTGTGAAAACTGTTCCAAGTTCCTTGAACTTTTGTCAGTTTTGTGGTATGCACTTCAAACAGTGGCAGATGTTTCCCCTGTGCTATTCATAGCCTCCCTCCAGTTTCAAAGCAGGAAGAGCCCTGAAGCAAATAAGGGCTATCTCTTGCTAAAAGCCTGAATATTATACCCAAAAAGAAAATTCAGCTTGAAAGGAATATGTCACAAGCTTCAAGATCCTTTGGTGGATTTTTAAATGACGGAGGTAACCCTGATCACACAAAGGTCACTTAGAATACCCATATTCTTTCATACCACCCAAGCCTTTCCTGAGTTCTTGTCTTACAGCCTATCAAAGAGCAACTGGAAGGCTTCTGTGGCTCCCCCCACCAGCAAACATGAGATTCCATTCCCATCTTGGACAAGGAGCTAAAAATCACCCCACTCTCAAGTAAGTAGTGGGGTCTGCCATCATGAAAACTGGCTCCCCAAGGAATGAGCTGGGGCAGGAAGGAAGGAGGGACTGACACTGGGACATGAATCTCATTCAGCTCTTTTAAGACAGGCACATGCTGCCACCTGGTTCCCATTACAGCCTCACCATAGTGAGATTTGGCCACTGAGGCACCCAGGTGGAAGAATGAGGCTCAGGCCCTCAGTGCTTAGAGCCAGAGAATGTTCCCAGCATATCACAATTACAGAAACATCTGTGCCCAACAGCTTTCCATTGAACTGCTGTGAAAATTTACAGTGTTCGATTGCTTTCAGAATTTCTCACTTCTCAGCCTAAGGCAGGGTGGTCCCAAGGCTGACAGTGAATTGCAGCAGGAAGGGAGAGAGATCACAATTTCCAAGGTTTGGATGAAATGTGGCACAAGGGTGTGAGGGGTGAGCCTGGAGCCCCAGGTGCTATGGGCTTCCATCAGCTGGTCATCTTTTCTTCCTTTTTTGTTTGATCAACATATACTTCCTAAGCATGACGTGAACTGACTTCACCATGGATAAAAATCTCAGTAAGGGTTGGTCTTCAAAAAGCCAAGAATTGAGAGAGAAGTAACCACTGGTTAAAATTGATACGAATAATATACAATATTTTTTATTTTGAAACTACAAGACAATAAAAGTTTTCATGCATTATACGAAATATGTAAATAAACTCTGTTTAGAAGTACCATCTACAACAGCACAAATCAAATTAAGGCCTCCAACTAGCTACATGAGCATCACCTGGTATCTTGTCAGAAATGTAAATTCTCTGACACCCCCCACCCACCTCACCTACTAGTTGGGATTAATCCTAGGAATCTGTAGATTAAAAAGCTCTACAGGTGATGCTCACTAAAGCTTCAGCAGCATTGACCTAGAATATAAACAACAACAACAGCAAAATCCTAAGCAAATAGGATACCCAAAACAACCCAACTTGATTTTTCCAGGGGGACCAGGAGAAAAAAGCAAGAAGGATGGACTGGCCATTGTAGCACAAGAGAGCGTCACAAGCATTTGGAGGTGGGAGTAGATTAATAATTCTAGGAGCAGTAGTAAGAGCCAGTAGAGGGAGGAATTAATAAAGTCTTGAAAAATCATGGAGTATACATGAGGATATTTTGTTATTTAGACCTTGTTAATATATGATGTAATGCAAAGACTGCCCAACAATTTAAGAATAAACTATGCTTATACTTTTAGATAGTGACTGTGTATAGTTGTAAACAATGGCCAATCAAGGCCTCTGTCATTGTTTACATAACATCCCCACAACCATCACTACCACCTTACTATCCTATGAACAAAGGGTTTTCACTTTTTCCATCTTTTAAATGTTTTCACTCTTTGTTAGAATGATATTATATTTTACCTAGAGGCAAAATGTGTAGCAGAGAGACAAGCCAGCTGCTCTGCTTGAGGAGGGCACCAGGCTGCCAAACCCTTCTATTTCCAGCGTTGAGAGAATTCAACAGAACTTCCAGAAACTTTGTATCGTGAAGTTAAAGAAACCTGTGTGGGCCGGGCGCTGTGGCTCACGTCTGTAATCCCAGCACTTTGGAAGGCTGATATGGGTGGATCATGAGGTCAGGAGATCGAGACCATCCCGGCTAAGGCGGTGAAACCCTGTCTCTACTAAGAATATAAAAAATTAGCCGGGCCTGGTGGCAGGAGCCTGTAGTCCTAGCTACTCGGGAGGCTGAGGCAGGAGAATAGTGTGAACTCGGGAGGCAGAGCGTGCAGTGAGCCAAGATCGCGTCCCTGCACTCCAGCCTGGGTGACAGAGCAAGATTCTGCCAGAAAGAAAGAAAAGAAAGAAACCTGTGTGTGCTCCTCAAACATTCCGGTTCACTGTCTTCAAAGAACCCATACATACTCTCTGCCTAACCCAGCTCCATCCTGGTCAGCCCTGTGGGAATAAAATAGAGGCTACCAGTGCCAAAGTCATTTTGACCATCTCTCATAACCTCCCTTTGGAAGCCAAGTGCCCTCAGAGTTACTGTCACTTTCAGTATATTCTCATGCCTTCTTTGGGAGAGACAGCTTGGTAACCCAGTCTTCTGAAGATTGGGTCCAACCTTCTGACCTGATCCCCAGCTTTGTTCTGAGGTCCATGGAGGGCAAGACCCTCCATACCATGGGTCTCTGTGATGTAGGATGGAAACTCCATAAAGATAAAGTGCTTTCAAGAGATTTTGGCAACCACCATCACCCACCAATCAGGCATTATTCATTGCCAGTGACATAAAAGTTCTCATCACAGCCACTTGGCAATGTTATAGTAAGTTGAGCCTTGGAGGCCATCAGAGCATTACTGAATATTTAATAAGTGGCCAGACCTTGAACCTTCTGATTTCCCATTGTACCACATTTCTACTCTTTGGTTCAGAGATTTCTGATCTAGTAAAAGATAAGGTACTAAAGTAGGAGCAAACACTGGCAGTTGTGCAAGTAATTTTAGTTACTCCTACGTTAGGTCCTAATCTAAGTCAAAAGGTAATACTGGATTTGATAATGCTTGCCAGGGTTCTTTTGTGGAGGTTAAATTTGTTTTTTGTTGGTTGATTGGAGCCTTGGTTTGGAGAATTTTTGTTTGATTTTAATTTGTTATTGCTTTTGAAACCATTGACCTAAAGGGAATTATGAGTTAGAAATGGATAAGTGAAAAGATACCTAATAAATTATCCTAAAAATAAGTTGTGATCATATATTTGACTTGTAGAAACAGGAAGGATTTATCTCCTAGACTTTGCATTTCTTTCTTAATTCTACTATCAGGGAGGAATAGTAGATAAAGGGAGAAGAGAGATACCTCCACATATCTTTAACTAAAATATCTGGATTCTGTCCAATCATAAATATGGCCCAGTTTATATATACTGGAGGGAATATAGAAGAGGAAACAAGAGATCTTACTTTTAATTGTCAATGTGAATTTTTAAACAACCAACTAGGGTCACAACACTCTCCTTGAAAAAAAAAAAAACAAAAAACAAAAAACCGAAATGAGCCCCCAGTGCCTACAAGCAAATTAAAGTGTAATTAAAAAAAAAAGAAAAGAAAACTCTCTTGGGCTATTCTAAGACCTTCTCTACACTGTCCTTGTATATTGACCTAAGAACCAGAGCCTTGAGCTGGCTTCAATCCCTACCATAGACAAGCATGTTTCAAAAGAAGAATACAATTTATAAAAGCATAGAGTTGGCTGCATGGAAGTATCTGGTTTTGAATCACAGAGCATGGAGCTCTAAAGTTACTAGAGAGCTTTCAGGGTAGTTCCCCAGTTTAAAAAAATGGGGAAAATGAGACTCTAAAAGAAGTGGGCAAAAAAAAAAAAAAAATTATAACAAAATAAAAGGGACTTTACCTAAGAGAAAACATAAACATCATAAATATATGTAAAGTTATTCAATTTCACTGTAAATTAAAGTTGTTAGTTAAAACAATAAGATATATTTACACCCACCACATTGGCAAAAACATTTAAAGTCTGACAACACAAGGTGTTGATGAAGAAATAAAGAAATGAAAACTCTCTAGTCTTCAATCAGAAAATAAATGGGTTACAACAAATTTAGCAAATAGTGGGCATAAGTTGAACATACATAGCTCTGACCATCCCATTCCTAGGTCTAGACCCTAGGGAAACTTCTGCAGATGTGTCCTGTCTTAGTCTATTCAGGCTGCTATGACAAAATCCCACAGACTAAGCAGCTTATGAATAGTAGAAATGTATTTCTCACAGTTCTGGAGGCTAGGAAGACCAAGATCCGGGTGACAGCATGGTCGGGTTCTGATGAGGGCCTTCTTCCCAGTTGCAGTCTGCTGACTTCTCACTGTGTCCTCACATTGTGGAAGGAACTAGCTAACTCTCCAGGCTCTCTTTTATAAGGGCACTAATCCCATCTATGAGGGTTCCACCCTCATGAACTAATCACCTCCCAAAAGCCCCACCTTCTAATACCAACACCATAGAAGTTAGGATTTCAATATATAAATTTTGTGGGGACACAAATATCCACCACAGCAGATGCCCAGGTATTTGTTTTATTACTCTATAAACTATACCTATGCCCTATTGTATATAAAATTGTCATCATTAAAAATAAAACTAAACCTGCAACTTTAAGACAACCAACAAAGACCAGTAATCAAAAGGTAAGTGATTTTCCCAGGTTACTCCACAAGTAAATAGCCAAACCTGGACTTGAACCCAGATGACTTGGTGTCAGAGTCCAAGACTGTAATTACTATGAATTACTACACAATATATGCTAAATGTCTTTTTAAAAACCTCCCTGAATCTCAGTGTCTACATCTGTAAAATGGCAATTAAATATATGTTTGTAAAGTTCTAAGCACATTGCTTAGCCTGTGATGAGTGCTCAATCAGATAATACTTAGAAGGAGGAGAAAAAGCAGAAGGGAGAAAGGAAAGAAGGAAGAAGGGAAGGAAGGGGGAGACAGAGAGAGAGACCCCAAATGAGAAATCATATTCTTAAAGGAACTACACATGCCCAATTTAGAAAATACACAAAGTAGAAGTGTAAACTAGAAAATCTGTTTTCTCTTCATTGCTGCAGGCCCCAGAGCATCTGGTCTCATTAAAGGTGCAAAAGTCGAATATCCTATTGAAAATTCTCTTTGGTGTAGAAAATTAAGTTAAATTAAAAACATGACCTTTCTCTCAAACTGGCAAAAGTGATCTCGTTCTCTGAACGTGATCGTATCCTTCAGCAATACATCAAAACCAGACGTCGCTGCGGGACTTCTATGACTGAGCCATCAACCTCCTCTGAGACTCCCATTTATTTGGCTCCATTCAGGCAAAGAGGATCAGGTTCTTTATAAAATCCAAAGGAAGAAGGTGATATCCGCCCAGGGAGGAGGGTTTTGGGTCTTCTCTAACATTTCACAGGCCACTCACTCAAAGACAGAGCTGCTAACAGCCTGGAGGGTTGCTGCCCCCTCTCCTCACTTTGGAGACAACACTGGGGGTTGAGAGACAGTGCAGACAGGATTGCTCTCTCTGGAAGAAATTGAGTTGAAAGTTCAATTGTAATCCTATGAGGCCTAGCTGGGGAGACCCCTGGATCCCCGATGGATCTGGGCGGGAACATGCATCCGAAGCCTGGAAGCAGCACCTCTCTCTTGCTCTCTGCTTTGCCCATCCCCTCCTACACTCACGCTTTCTCTGGCAACCCTACTCACACCCAGGCCTTTCTGGAGGCCCTTCTGCAGTCCAGGGAGGGCTCAAGGGGAAAAGGAGCTCTCCAAAGGGCAGAGCTGCACTGACAAGATAGGAGCCCAGAGCAATGGCAGCCATGGGAGAAAGTTACTGGCCTTCTGAAGCCAAGCTCCAGAGACACTCAAAAATCGAGATTAAAAATTTATGCATAAACATGCCTATTGGCATGCTATTTATAGACCTGGATAGTCTAAAACAATTTAATTGCCCCAGTTTAGAAAATGGTTAAGTAAATCGTGGTCTGACTCTACCCTATCACTTAAAATAGCCTGTGTCACATGAAAAACTCTAGTCTTCAACAAGAGGATTTTTTCCAATTAAATTGTTGTTGCTATTATTATTGCAACCTATATATTAACATTAACTAGAACTTTACAATTTGTAATGAGTTTTCCTTTTATTGAAACTGTCTCATTTAATCAACACAAATATATGAGCTAGATATTAATCTCATTAAGTAGATAAACAGATGCTTAGAAAGATTAAACAGCTTGCCCAAGGTCGGGCAACAAATAAGTGGCAGAGAAGAAATTCAAACCCAGGTTCTCCAACACTATCCCCAGATCTCCTTCTACAATGTTATGTACATCCCATCAATAGGAATTGGGCAGAGTAGACACACACACACACACACACACACACACAAAATGGTAAACTCCATATAAAGGGGCTTCAGATAATTGTTAAATGCACTAGAAAGTGTGTTTAATCAATATCAAAAGCCAAAAGAGACTTTTGATATGGTTGTGCTGAACGAGCAAAGACGTTTGCAACTCTAGGGAGGTTTTTACCCCAGATCCTTTAAAGTCAAAAGTCTGCTAAATAAATCTGAAAGGACAGGGTGAATGTCTCTACAATTTAAAAATTAATATAATAATATTAATATGGAGAAGGAGACAAGGAAGAGGGGAAAAGAAGAGGGGGTAAAGAAGGAAGAGAAAAAAAGGAGGAGAAATTAATGGTGATAAAAGCATATTTATTATGTAATTTTCGTAATAAGCATCAACTGCTGAAAAATCCCTTAAGGATTATACAACGGGAAACTGGAATCACACAGAGAGTTTCTATTTCCTTGACACTTTCGATTGTTTTGGTCTCCAGAAACTTTTCAGAGTGAAAATAAGTACAGAAACCCTCCCTAAACATCTCATTTTCTGGGCTTGTTTCTACTGGATGAATAGGGGATCTAAAGTCTAAGTCATTTTGGAGGAATGTTTAAAAACATGTAATACCTATAGATGTGGTTTCATTCAGAATAATAATAATTAATTAAAGGCAGGAAAAAACAAACAACCCAAAGCATGCACTGAAATGCTCATAAAGAAAAAATTATACTGGAAGAATAAAATATGAAATAATGTATGAGTTTATGTGTGTGCAAATAAACTGGGGACAAAATGCTAATCAGGAAGAGGAAATAAGTACTTCATTCTACCCAAGTATTAAAGCTATTGTACAAAACACTGTCACATTGACAGGTTTCTAACAGACTCCTAACTTCTAAAGGTCATCATCAATTCATATTTCTTCATCCAACCCTTTCAATGGACCCATCTGCTACTAATGAAAACCTACAATTGTCACTAAGGAATCCCATATTCTCTTAAGTTTTCCATAAAGGTCTCTTTGAAAAAAAAAAAATAGAACGTGAGTAACTAAACTGATTTAAAAGAATAGACCATAGATTGTGCAGTGCTACTTTCCCCACACTCTAGCATGCACTGAAGTCTTAATTAAAGCTGTAGCTATCTGAACTATTTTGGCCTTTGACTTTATAGCCCAATATGTAATTCCTATTGGTATAGTAAATCAGTTACTTCAGTATTTGTTAAAACTGAATAAAGTTTATAAGCCTATCAAAATACCTCTTGTTTCTTGTAAATGTTTAGGAAACATTTCTGAAATGTTTCTGAAAGTTAAGGTCTTAAGAGTTAGCAGAAACCAAAGAGTGACCTTACTTTGCACTTTGCTTCCTTCCGAAAGAAGCAAGACTTTCCCTCTACAAGGGGCAGGAGAGCCACAGACATCACAGTAGGGAGTCAAAGAGGAGACAGACTACAAAGACAACCAGACTTTTCTCACAACCACACGAGGCCCTTGCAAATGCTATGCTTTATTTATTAATGACATAGCAGCCTCCATTAAAAATGGCACCTGCATTCCCAAGACATATGAATGAGAAATGAAGTAGGAAGGAAGAGTGAGGTCTCAATCCACATGGAGCACTTGGGGAAAACTTAGTATTCCCTACATCACTTCTTAAAGATCATTTTACACTCTTGCTCTTCAGCAGGGTCTTGAAACAATGTTTGTATGAAAAACGTAATAAAAATCAAGGCCTCACCAAATATTCTGAAGGACTACAGCTCCGCCTATAAGGTACTAAGTCTATAAGATGCAAATAACACAACATTGACCTCACTGGGTTTTGGACTTTAAATGAGAAAATCCATGAAATATATACTTAGTGTAATGCTTAGCACAGAATGAGAGCTGTAACTTACCATGTTTGGTTGTTGCTATTATGGCTGTTGCTGTTGCTAGTGCTGTTTTAAGAAGCCCTGTATGGCAAGCCCTGAGCTCTTTCTACAGAAGCTTGGAAGTGGTGCAGCTTTTTGATGACTTAACACCTTCATAGCTAGTTTTGAGAGATACTCACATTTTGATGCCCAGCTCTTTTGAGGCTAATGCAGTATTTGAAAAACATTTCCATGTTAGAACAATACAGCCATAACAAAAATGTTCATGGTTTACTCATGTCTAGCCCATTGGAAATTATGAGGTTCCTTCACAGATTTCAAGCTACCTCAAAAGAGCTGTCATAGTTGCTGTCTCATTTCCACCCTTCTTAATCCCTTTTGAACACAATTTAGTCAGGCTTTTGACTCCACTATTGTACTAAAACAGCTTTTATCAAGACCTTTTATGATTCCTAGCAGTGAATTTTCACCTCGAATTCCTCCTTCCTTATCTAGCTATCCATCTATATCATCTATCTATCTATCTATCTATCTATCTATCTATCTATCTATCTATCTATCTATCAATCATCTAGTTTATCTATCTGGGCAGACTCATACAGACTCATGGCTTTAAATGCATTTTATCTACTCATGGCTCCAAAATGTGTATCTTCAACCGAAACTTGACTTACATATCCAACTGCTTTCTCAGTACCTCTAAATACTAAATAGGTACCTCAACTTTATCATATCCAAAATCAGATTTGAAATTTTTATCTCCAAATATGCTTGTTTTAGTCTCCTCCAACTCAGTAATGGGCAAATCTCTTTTCAGTTGCTAAGAACAAGATCCTTGGAGACAGCACTTACTCTTTTCTCTTATAACCTATGTCTAATCTATCACAATTTCTATGGTTTCTGTCACTAAAATAGACATAGAAAATATAACTTCTCATCATCTCCTCCACTACACCTGACTAAGTGAGATGGAAAGCTATTGGGAGAACTATGAGCAGAGGAATAACATGCCATGCCTTGGGTTTAAAAAGACCTCTGACTTTACTGATAATAAACTATAGGGGGCCGACGGTAGAAACAAGGAGCTGATCATACATGTATTTCGACAATCCAGACACTAGATAACAGTATTTATGGCTGTATTTATTGCTTAGAACAATACCTGATCTATAATAAGTGCTCAGTAAATGTTGTTGAATGAGGGAATGAATGTAGAACCAGCAGATTCTGGAGGGACTAGGACAAAGGAGAGAGCTTGTCATGATAGAAGGTAGATTGGACAAGCTGCTCTCTTGATGCAAAACACATAACAGAGCACCAGTGTATACAACACTCAATAGATGCTCCATAATTGTGTGCTTAGTAATTGTTTAATTGGTGGATGGATGGATTGACTAATGGAAGGACATTAGGAGACATGTTATAAGAAGAGGGGAATGGGAAAATAAGGCCCGGAGGAAACCATATACCCAGAGTCATCACCAGAGTACCCAAGGAAAGGCATGTGGAAAAGATACCTGTTCATCAAAGCTATCAGACTCTCCAAAAGAAAGTTATTACACTCAGAAATATGTTTGAATTTTCAATGTTACATGAAATTGGCCATATACATGGTAATGGTTCTATTTGATCTGTGACAGTGTGACAATTACAAATATTTTATTGAGCCAAAATTTCAAAATATATATTAAAGTACTGTTTTAACCCAACTGATTATGACACTTCATTTCAACAATCTCTACTCCTTTAGGGATCTGCTTACTATTTGAACTCGTCCTTCACACTAACACTTCAACCCTCCATCACATAAAACACGTCTTACCTTCACTGCCATTTAAGCCGTGTGAGTTTGGATTTATTCTTGGGTAATATAAATATGTAAAAGATACAAAAAAACCCTCTTTTACTCTCCTCTAGAAATTTCTCAGTGATTTATGCAAAAGCCACTGTTAGTTTACCTCTCTACCATTCTGGCTGCTTCATTCAATATCCCTGGCTCAGAATTCCTGGGAGAGACTACACAGCCATCAGCAGTGGCCTAGGATTAGGAGTGACAGCCAACACCTATGCAATGATAGTTCAGCACTATGGACAGCAATGTGTGTGCTTTTGTGCCCCCCCAAAATATTTAACGTATGCTCTAATTATACCCAGAATGTACCCATATTACATTAGCTTGTGTCAACAAACAGCAATAACAATAGCAAGTGAAATTTATTGAATATTTAATATGTGCCAAACATTGTACTAAGGTATTTGTTCCTATGTTTCATCCTCTCAGGAATTCTGCAAGATAGGTATTATTTCTTTACATATTTATGAATATAAATTATGTATTTATTATAATTTATAAATTATATATTATGAATGAAGTATCTAAGGTTTAGAGAGATTAAGTAATTTGCCAAATATCAACAACTAATAAGCCTATAGAGTAAGTCCTTTATCCTTTTGCTATATATCTGTACCTGCATACAGTGGCAAAGAAGAAGTTCAAACTCAGGTTCTCCAACACTAACCCCAGATCTCCTTCTACAATGTTCTGTATGTCACATCAATAGGAGATGAGCAGAGTAGACACACACACACAGAGACACAAACACACACACACACATACACAAATGGTAAACTCCATGTGAAGGGGCTTCAGATAATTATTAAATGCATTAGAAAATGTGTTTAATCAATATCAACAGCCAAAAGAGACTTTTGGTATGATTGTGCAAAGACATGTATGTATGTCTTACAAAAAAT
>NW_012100543.1:1840486-1845125 GCF_000951045.1 Mandrillus leucophaeus | reverse complement strand
TAAGATTTCCTCTTGAGTGCCTGATGGAGCCCTCAGTTTAGGCCACCTCTAGCCCACTACTGGATAAAAACCAGTAAAAAAAGGTTCTATCTCAGAGGAGAAAATATGATAAGCATCAGGTGCATCCAAGGAAAGCCTATGACTGTGCAAGTGAGAGGGAAGGTGCCTCTGGAGACAAGTTCTTCCCAGGCATATGGATGGGTTGTTCACAAGGTCTCCAGGGCCCGTAAACCACGATAGGCACACTCCATTCATAAACATTTGAATGTTTCCATTTTCATGTCTCTGATGGCTACATTTTTTCCCAAGTATTGCAGTTTTCTAATCAGTCCCGCATGTCTGTTCTCAGCTATGTATCTAAGAGCCAGCCAGACAAGCTGCAGAGTCCTTGGCCACAGAAGCACCTGGCTCCCCAAGGATGTGTGTCTCATTGTCTTAAATCTAGCAAAGGCTCTTTGATCTCCCTGCTTGGACAAGATTGCAGCCAGGCCTACTCTTCACAACTCACCATGTTTCCAGACCCAGCCTTTTCCATCTCCAGATCCCTTCCCTGCCCAATGACACTAAGCCCTCTCCCACCCCTTCCTTAGCGCCCACAACTCTGAGCAGACATCTCTCTCGGTCCTCCTCCCACCTACAGAAGGCAGCCTTGATTCTTGGACAGCCCCAGACTTAAGCATCATTCCTTTGACTTTCCATGAACCTGTGTTCCTGTGAGACCAGAAGGCAACCTTGATTCTTGGACACCCCCAGACTTAAGCATCATTTCTTTGACTTTTTATGAATCTGTGTTCCTGAGGGACCATGGATCCCAATTGTGCCATGGTCCCCACACTCTTACACTCACAACTGTGAGTCTCCCACATTGTTTCCCCTTACCTTAGGATACCACCTCCATATATACACACACACACACACACACACACACACGCATATGTTGATGTATGCATGAGTGTATCTGTACACATAAGTTTCTCTGGTACCTAATTGTTGACTACCTAAAGATGTCTAATTCTTCCCTGAATTCCTAAACTCTGGTAAAGTTTCAGGCACACAGAATGAAACCAAGTATCGCAAAAGTGAATTTAAAGGCAGAGCATGTGCATAGAATTTTTGCCCAAACTGAAACAAGAATAACTCTCCCATGAGCCTTAGCCAGGAAGAGTCTAGCCTGTGTGCACAGCTCCAGAGTTGGGAGACAGCACAGAACCACCAAACATACCCCCCACTGCTGCCAACAAGGGAGTTAGCCAGGAAACAGTTTTCCATCAAGCACCACAAATAATTCATCCCACAGACTCCCATGATCACACCTTCCATGTGCCAGGCCCTCCAGCTATGAATAAGAACCAACGTGGTTTAATTTATAACTGCTTTTTAAAAATTCTGAAGAAAGCTGAATTCATAAAACAGGAGATAACAAAGGAAATTATTTTTGCTGAATAACTACTGTGTGCCAGGTTAACTGCACACACTGCCCGATGTAAGCATCACAGCAACTGAGAGAAAGAAATCATTTTCTCCATCTCAGGAAAGTCTAGGAAGATGTGACCCTCAGTCTGTGGGCCCCAAGGTGCATGCTGTGAGACTGGGGATTGATTGCACCAGCATCCCTGTTCCACTCACTATCTGTTTCCATTTCTTCTACAGTTCAAGAGAGACGGTAACCCAATTTGAGCACATATTACAGTACAGTCTACTAATGTTTCTTTATAACAGAAAAACGGTAAAGATTTCCTGTCATAATACTAAATGCCAGTTAAAGGAGTTGCAGATGCTGAATCTGAGCAGATTAGCCAAGTTATGGTATAAACTCCAAGTTTCAGAACTGTATCCCTGAGGCAAAGTAAAATGTTCAGTGGTTACCCCATTCCTCCACAAAAAAAAATAAAATAAAATAAAATAAATTTCTAAAATGTGATGCATATAAAATATTACATTTCTTAAACTATGTTGGCTTTTGGCTGGTTGCATGTTTTCTGTTGGAGTTAAGGTGTGGGAATTTTTAAGATAGGCATCTAATACAGTGAGTCATTTAAGAAAACCAAAATTTAAAAACAGCAATGCTCTCCACACACTCCAACTTGTGTTACATTGCCTTTAGTCCTCACCGTTTGTTTTTTGTGTGTTTGTTTTTTGCTTTGCAATGTGGAATCTTTGGCCACATCTCTGGGCAATCAGAGCACAGAAGCACATACTGAACAAGTAATTGGTGTTGATGTGTGTCCTCTAGGCTCTGCTTTTTGGGAGGCCTTGCCAACGTCCTCACTGAGATCATTATCTTCCAGCTTTGTGCTTTGATCCCAGATCTGGAAAAAG
Organism: Mandrillus leucophaeus; assembly: GCF_000951045.1. NCBI lineage: Eukaryota > Metazoa > Chordata > Mammalia > Primates > Cercopithecidae > Mandrillus > Mandrillus leucophaeus. The sequence goes on along the minus strand of NW_012100543.1, from coordinate 1,842,806 downwards.
TGTGCTACCTAGGCTGCAGGCCTCCCCCGTCCTATATCTCCCTCCCTATCTCAGAGCACTGTCACTGAGTCAAGAGTTGGACTGGCTTCTCACTGTTCATGATCTTTACATAATAGCTGACACTTACATTAAATTATGATGTACCTGCATTGGGCTAAGCTCATTACATGAATGATTTTATTTATTCCTCACAACTCAATTATGCATATATTTTAATTACCCCATTTTACAAATAGTGAAACTAGGGCAATCCTAGAAGACAGATTCCACAAGGACTTTGTCTTATGTTGCTGTAACTCCAGGGCCTAGAACACTGCCTGTAGATAAGTCCTCAACAAGTAATCATTAAGTGGATGAATGAATGAATGAATGAATGAAGCCAAGGAAAATTAACTTAGTTGTCCAAGCCATACAACTAATAAGTGTTGAGTCTGGAGAATATTTATGAAAGTGGGATTTCCTGTGTTCTTGTGTGATGCCCATGCTCACATTCCCGAGGCAGGTCCAAGGTAGGAGTCAACTTGGCAGCATGGTGCAGGTGACAAGGCACAGGCTGGGAGGGACATAGGCCTGAGATCTGGGCTCAGTTCTGCAGCTTACTAAGTGACATTAGACAAATCACTTAACTTCTCTTAGCTTCAGATTCTTCATCTATAAAATGAGAATACTACTACTCACTTTTTAGTGTGCTTGCATGGCTTATAAGAGTTAAAATATGTGAAGTGCCTAGTGAAGTGTATTTTATACAGTATGTGTTCAACAATTTGTAGTTATTACATAATGATTCTTAACCTTACCATACCCCAAAAAAGCACAACATCACTTCTCCAAATCTAATTATGAGGACTTATTACACAGTCTCAAAGGAGGGACATTTTACCATATAATCAGCCTATCATCTTCAAAATTGTTGTGATTATGAAAGTCATGGAAAGACTAAGAAACAAGTTGAGACTGAAGGAGACTAAAGACACATGACAACTAAATGCAATATAGGATCATGACTTGGATCCTTTTTCTATAAAAGCCATTGTTAGGAAAATTCGTGAAACTTGAATGAAATCTGCAGATTAGATGGCAATAATATATCAATGTTAATTTTCTGATTTTGATTTTGATACTTGAATGGAAGTTTCTTTTTTTGTTGTTTCTTTTTTTCTTTTTTCTTTTTTCTTTTTTTTTTTGAGACAGAGTCTCACTCTATCCCCCAGGCTGGAGAGTAGTGGAGTGATCTTGGCTCACTGCAGCCTCCACCTCCACTAGCAATTTAAATTCATTCTAAACTTCCTGAAAGCAGAAGGGTAAAATAGCCAGTGAAATACTGAAAACCAAAGATCACAAGGAGGAATTGGTATTGCAAAACATTTAAATTTATTTCAAAGTTATAATCATTGTAAGAGCATGGGTCTTATACCAGTTTGCAAAACAGAAAAATTGAACAGAATAAAAAGCAACTCAAACGGGTCAACTACAAAAAATGGCATTTGAAATCAGAGAGCAAAGGATGAGTTACTTCATTAGAATCACTGGTTGACAATTTAGGGGAAGGGGAATTTAACTATGTACCTAATACTACATAGAAAATAAATTTCATATCCATAAAAGTTTAAATACAAATAATAAGTCCCTAAAAGTAACAGAGAAATGGAACTCAATAATTCTAAAATCTTGGGGTACAAAAGGACTTTCTAAATGACTCCAAAGGCAGAAAGAAAAAGGAAGATACAGGTAGAATTGTGCATATATATGTTTAAAATATTTGTGCATCGAAAAGTAAGCAAAGAAAGGTAAAATATTTGTGATGAAATTCGCAGCTGGGCAAGGCACAATGGTTACACCTGTAATTCCAGTGCTCTGGAAGGCCAAAGTGGGAGGATTGCTTATTGACTAGTCTGGGCAACATAATGAGACTCCTTTCTATAAACCATTTTTTTAAATCAGCAAAGGCTTAGTAACCTTACTATTGAAAAAGCATTATATATCAATTAGAAAAAATACTGTAAAAAAGAACAGCAAGGAATAATTCATATAAGAAGAAATATACATGGTCAAAAAACATAAGAAAATTAACATAGAACTTCATTAGAAAATGCAAATTACAAAATATCATTTCACCCAAAACAGTATTTATAATAATAAGAAAGTGGAAATGAACAAATTTTGAAAATACAAAAACTACTAAATATAATATTGTGGTGGGCAGAAATGTAAGATGGCTCCCAAGATTCCCTGTCCCTAGTGTACATGCCCTGCATAATCCTGGAAACTATCGATGTGATGGATTTCACTCTCCTAATTAGATTATGTGATCTGACACAGT
>NW_012100543.1:1836257-1838236 GCF_000951045.1 Mandrillus leucophaeus | reverse complement strand
AAATGCATTAGAAAACGTGTTTAATCAATATCAACAGCCAAAAGAGACTTTTGGTATGATTGTGCAAAGACATGTATGTATGTCTTACAAAAAATGTAAGATTTCCTCTTGAGTGCCTGATGGAGCCCTCAGTTTAGGCCACCTCTAGCCCACTACTGGATAAAAACCAGTAAAAAAAGGTTCTATCTCAGAGGAGAAAATATGATAAGCATCAGGTGCATCCAAGGAAAGCCTATGACTGTGCAAGTGAGAGGGAAGGTGCCTCTGGAGACAAGTTCTTCCCAGGCATATGGATGGGTTGTTCACAAGGTCTCCAGGGCCCGTAAACCACGATAGGCACACTCCATTCATAAACATTTGAATGTTTCCATTTTCATGTCTCTGATGGCTACATTTTTTCCCAAGTATTGCAGTTTTCTAATCAGTCCCGCATGTCTGTTCTCAGCTATGTATCTAAGAGCCAGCCAGACAAGCTGCAGAGTCCTTGGCCACAGAAGCACCTGGCTCCCCAAGGATGTGTGTCTCATTGTCTTAAATCTAGCAAAGGCTCTTTGATCTCCCTGCTTGGACAAGATTGCAGCCAGGCCTACTCTTCACAACTCACCATGTTTCCAGACCCAGCCTTTTCCATCTCCAGATCCCTTCCCTGCCCAATGACACTAAGCCCTCTCCCACCCCTTCCTTAGCGCCCACAACTCTGAGCAGACATCTCTCTCGGTCCTCCTCCCACCTACAGAAGGCAGCCTTGATTCTTGGACAGCCCCAGACTTAAGCATCATTCCTTTGACTTTCCATGAACCTGTGTTCCTGTGAGACCAGAAGGCAACCTTGATTCTTGGACACCCCCAGACTTAAGCATCATTTCTTTGACTTTTTATGAATCTGTGTTCCTGAGGGACCATGGATCCCAATTGTGCCATGGTCCCCACACTCTTACACTCACAACTGTGAGTCTCCCACATTGTTTCCCCTTACCTTAGGATACCACCTCCATATATACACACACACACACACACACACACACACGCATATGTTGATGTATGCATGAGTGTATCTGTACACATAAGTTTCTCTGGTACCTAATTGTTGACTACCTAAAGATGTCTAATTCTTCCCTGAATTCCTAAACTCTGGTAAAGTTTCAGGCACACAGAATGAAACCAAGTATCGCAAAAGTGAATTTAAAGGCAGAGCATGTGCATAGAATTTTTGCCCAAACTGAAACAAGAATAACTCTCCCATGAGCCTTAGCCAGGAAGAGTCTAGCCTGTGTGCACAGCTCCAGAGTTGGGAGACAGCACAGAACCACCAAACATACCCCCCACTGCTGCCAACAAGGGAGTTAGCCAGGAAACAGTTTTCCATCAAGCACCACAAATAATTCATCCCACAGACTCCCATGATCACACCTTCCATGTGCCAGGCCCTCCAGCTATGAATAAGAACCAACGTGGTTTAATTTATAACTGCTTTTTAAAAATTCTGAAGAAAGCTGAATTCATAAAACAGGAGATAACAAAGGAAATTATTTTTGCTGAATAACTACTGTGTGCCAGGTTAACTGCACACACTGCCCGATGTAAGCATCACAGCAACTGAGAGAAAGAAATCATTTTCTCCATCTCAGGAAAGTCTAGGAAGATGTGACCCTCAGTCTGTGGGCCCCAAGGTGCATGCTGTGAGACTGGGGATTGATTGCACCAGCATCCCTGTTCCACTCACTATCTGTTTCCATTTCTTCTACAGTTCAAGAGAGACGGTAACCCAATTTGAGCACATATTACAGTACAGTCTACTAATGTTTCTTTATAACAGAAAAACGGTAAAGATTTCCTGTCATAATACTAAATGCCAGTTAAAGGAGTTGCAGATGCTGAATCTGAGCAGATTAGCCAAGTTATGGTATAAACTCCAAGTTTCAGAACTGTATCCCTGAGGCAAAGTAAAATGTTCAGTGGTTACCCCATTCCTCCACAAAA
>NW_012100543.1:1764489-1836207 GCF_000951045.1 Mandrillus leucophaeus | reverse complement strand
ATTAGATGGCAATAATATATCAATGTTAATTTTCTGATTTTGATTTTGATACTTGAATGGAAGTTTCTTTTTTTGTTGTTTCTTTTTTTCTTTTTTCTTTTTTCTTTTTTTTTTTGAGACAGAGTCTCACTCTATCCCCCAGGCTGGAGAGTAGTGGAGTGATCTTGGCTCACTGCAGCCTCCACCTCCACTAGCAATTTAAATTCATTCTAAACTTCCTGAAAGCAGAAGGGTAAAATAGCCAGTGAAATACTGAAAACCAAAGATCACAAGGAGGAATTGGTATTGCAAAACATTTAAATTTATTTCAAAGTTATAATCATTGTAAGAGCATGGGTCTTATACCAGTTTGCAAAACAGAAAAATTGAACAGAATAAAAAGCAACTCAAACGGGTCAACTACAAAAAATGGCATTTGAAATCAGAGAGCAAAGGATGAGTTACTTCATTAGAATCACTGGTTGACAATTTAGGGGAAGGGGAATTTAACTATGTACCTAATACTACATAGAAAATAAATTTCATATCCATAAAAGTTTAAATACAAATAATAAGTCCCTAAAAGTAACAGAGAAATGGAACTCAATAATTCTAAAATCTTGGGGTACAAAAGGACTTTCTAAATGACTCCAAAGGCAGAAAGAAAAAGGAAGATACAGGTAGAATTGTGCATATATATGTTTAAAATATTTGTGCATCGAAAAGTAAGCAAAGAAAGGTAAAATATTTGTGATGAAATTCGCAGCTGGGCAAGGCACAATGGTTACACCTGTAATTCCAGTGCTCTGGAAGGCCAAAGTGGGAGGATTGCTTATTGACTAGTCTGGGCAACATAATGAGACTCCTTTCTATAAACCATTTTTTTAAATCAGCAAAGGCTTAGTAACCTTACTATTGAAAAAGCATTATATATCAATTAGAAAAAATACTGTAAAAAAGAACAGCAAGGAATAATTCATATAAGAAGAAATATACATGGTCAAAAAACATAAGAAAATTAACATAGAACTTCATTAGAAAATGCAAATTACAAAATATCATTTCACCCAAAACAGTATTTATAATAATAAGAAAGTGGAAATGAACAAATTTTGAAAATACAAAAACTACTAAATATAATATTGTGGTGGGCAGAAATGTAAGATGGCTCCCAAGATTCCCTGTCCCTAGTGTACATGCCCTGCATAATCCTGGAAACTATCGATGTGATGGATTTCACTCTCCTAATTAGATTATGTGATCTGACACAGTTGACCTTAAGCCGGGGGAGATTATTCTGTGTGCCTGCCCTAACCATATAAGCCCTTTAAAGTGAGCAGTTCTCTCCAGCAGATCACAGAAGAGGAAGTCAAAGATTCAAAACACAATAAAAATTCAATGCACCAATGCTGGCTTGAAGATAGAGGGGCCACATGGCAGAGAAGGCAGGTGGCTTCAGCTGCTAAGAATAGGCAGCCAGCAAGGAAACAAGGACCTCAGTTCTACACACTTAAGGAACTGAATTCGGCTACCAAGAATGAGCTTGAAAGCAATTCTCAGAGTCTCCAGAGAACTCAGCCCAGCTGACACTTTGATTTTGCCCTTGTGAGACCCCGAGCAGGGAACCCAGTCATATCATGCAAGACTGCTGACCTATAGAACTGCGGGTTAATAAGTGGGTATTGTTTTAAGGTGCTAAATTTTTAGTAATTTGTTACACATCAATAGAACACTAATGCAAATATATTCACATAAACTATTTTATAGTAACTAAATTTTATATTTTCACTAAAAGTGCAAAAAATGGCAAATGTTGATGATATAATATTCAGTATGGTTTTATTTATTTATTTATTTATTTGTTTGTTTGTTTATTTATTTTGAGACGGAGCCTCGCTGTATCGCCTAGGCTGGAGTACAATAGCACGATCTTGGCTCACTGCAACCTCTGCCTCCCGGGTTCAAACAATTCTCCTGCCTCAGCCTCCTGAGTATCTGGGACTAGAGGCGCATGCCACCATGCCTGGCTAATTTTTTTGTATTTTACTAGAGACGGGGTTTCATTGTGTTGCCCAGGCTGGTCTCGAACTCCTGAGCTCAGGCAATCCGCCCGCCTCGGCCTCCCAAAGTGCTAGGATTACAGGCGTGAGCCACCGTGCCCAGCCATATTCAGTGTTTTAAAAGGGAAACAAACCCAAATATATTGTATGATCACCGTTTTCTTTAATATATATGCACAGTAGGAAAATTACATGGAAATACATACGGCACCAGAGGTAATATCTATACAGTAAAAGGACTGAGCATTTTAAATGGCTCCCTTGTACTTTTCTGATCAATTTTTTCCAAAATGAAGGTATATTACTTTCGCTAGCAGAAATAAAATCAACAATACTACAAGAACTACCAAAAACAAAGTATCTGGTTTTGAAGGGTGGCAGAAGTATTTCAGCTAGTTCATCAATAAGATGAAAAAGAACACTTAGATGGTATCTTTCTACTAATGTTACAAATTGAACTCTGTTATAGAATAAAAATACATAAACACGAGTCAAACACAATGGGACTGTTGTGCATCTGACCACATCAGGTCCGTCCCAGATGTGACATTAATTCTGAAGCCTGCGCCTGCCCAATTTGGCAGCCAAGCAGCTGCCGTGAATGAACTTTGGAAATGCTACAATATTAGCCTTCACTGCTAATCCTGCTAATGCACTCACAATCTATTTGACAGCCTGCCCATCACATCCCCACTGTCAGGGTGAGCAGCCTTTGGAGGTGACTGTGATGAGGGGATTATCGAAAGGACGCCCCAGGGTACAGACTGGCCCCTCTATCCGCTGCATTCTGACTAGTGTTGTAGATAGGCCACATACCACAGAAGGCACTGGACGAAAGCCTGTCTTCCATACCTACCTCCTGGCACACAGGTACCAGAGGGAGAAGGTCACCAACCCAAAGTGATGGGGGTTTTCAAAGAGCCATGCCATGCCTCCAGTCTCATCATGGACAAAGAAAGCAAGGCCACTTGAAGGAAAAATTCATAGGGCGGAGGGCCCTGGATCATTCTTTACTAGCAGAGCTCTCCTCTCTAGAAGCCCTACTTGCTACAGAAGAGTGAAAAAAGGTTCTGGCCCCTTGGGATGAGTCATAGGATGCCCCTCCTCCTCCTTTCCCTCTGGCTACCAGGTTCCTCAGGGAGTGGTTGACACTCCATAAAAGCTACATTTACAGCTTTGCCTTCATTAAATTAGCAGGATTGCTTTATTTGCCTTTTAATTTTCAGGACTTTTATTTAAAATGTTTCATCCTAAACACAGAGTAAAATGGAAATAAAAGGTGCAGTCTTCATCGCATATTATAATTATTTGGAAAAGCTATCTAGGATGTACCAGAGCAAAGCTTTTGTTCCCACTTTCGAAACATCCCTTCTGGGTAGCCCCATCATGCTGGCTGGGGTCAGGGCTACCAGTAGATTGTTCTTTTTACTCCAGTTTAAACACACGGTTCTCATTCTCAACCTAATGATCAGAAGCATGCTTTTCCCAGGAGCACAATTAACCAGTCACCCCTCTTTCCCATGAAGTTTCCTCATTTCTGTAACTGGACCAAGGCTGTTCTCCTCCAAAGTCCGGCTTAGCTAGGAACACCTTCTCAAGCTCAGGTGCCACAAAAGGCACGGGGAATGCTGAGATAAGCAGAACTGGCTCATGTCCTCAATAAGCCTGCAGTCTATAAGCAGACATTCGTAATACAGCATCAGAAATGTTAAGTCACAGCTTTTATAGAAGTACATTGGATAAGTCCCTGGACCAGACTGAGGAGGTGAAAAAGTTTCAGGCCGTATTCTGAAAAAGTCTGGTCTGGGTGACTTACTATACGCTGACTGCGTTCTTCAGCTATATTTCAGCCATATTGATCATAATGATAATTAGCATAGGGAACATGACTAAAGAAGAAACTCTGAAGGGCAGTGGAAAGTCTAAGCCATGTCACATCAAGACGGCAACCAGAAACCCATCTGAGGCCTCACTGCCACCTCTGTCAGCCCTTGACATTCCCAGCTGAGGTGCTCCAACACTTTTCAGGTTCACAGCTCATACTCCAGCTAGTGAAAGGAAATAGAAATGCAGTATAACATCATAAACACTACACCACCCTCTCAAACAAGCATCATCCTCTTCTGAAGAAAGACAAGCATGAGAGCCCTAGTGCAGGCAGGGGGTGGCCACATACCTGCTCTCTTCATTCTCCCAGGATGGGCTCCCTCCTGAATGAGACACCCTGGAAGGTTACCCCGTGAAGCAGGAGGAAGACTTCCACTTTGTGCTTGGACTTAAGCTTTCATCCTTTCTGTGCCAGCACTCAGGGCACCTGGTGAGGCAAAGCTTTCTCAGCCCAGGACCTCTTAGCTGCTCTCTTCCTCACCACCAGGAGGTCAGAGCCCAGCACTCCTCACCCGTCAGGCCACGGCCTCCCCTCAGTGAATCTCAGTTACAGGGAGGCAGTACAGGGTCCTGGGAGCCCATGGATTTTGGAGTCTGAAGAATCTGGATTTAAAGCCTGGTTCTATGATTTACTAACTTTGTCATCTTGTACAAAAATGTACTTCTGAGCCTCAGTTTCCTCATTTTAAAAAATGAGAATATTTGTGGTTGCAAATCTCTTGTCACAAATGTTTCAGATATGGTAAGGATTCAACAAATGGTAGCTATATTGAATATCCCCCCCGCATAGGTCTGCATTCTATAATAAACATCATCTCTTACTAAGGAAGGAAGGAAGGATTCTCACGAGAAAGTGAGGGATTCTAGGCTCCTTGGAAAGCAGGTAAGGAAAGCTCAAGCGAGAGGTGGGTGGTTTGTTCTCAAAGGGTGAAACTCTCAGAGGCATCTCTGAAATCACTCTGCCAGCAGCAGTATTTTCAAGGCGAGACCATTTTGTTCATGATCCGGATGCAGATGCATGCCTCCTATGCCAGGAGTGAGTGGACCCCTAGGGCCAAAGGAGGCACCAAGCCAAAGCCAGCTGTGCACCCATCTCTCGTCACTATTTGTTTGCAGGAGGGTGTGGGGGAGACGGTGTTCCAAGCACCTCAATGGACCTGGTGCCAGTCAGGTAGGCCTAGGACAGTCATTCTTAGTGCAAATTAATACAACCAATGAACTGAAAAGGGCAGAATGGATTTTTTCCCCTGGCTTCCTCAGAGGTTACATTAGCAGCTCTGAAGATTCTTTTTTGGTCACTGATATTCAGGCTCCAAGCCTTTCTGGCCTGTACACATTGTGCTGCTCAGAATGATTTAGATAGCAGGGAAACAAGTAAATATTACAGACATAAAGAAAACTCTAGACATTACTTTACATTTTTTTCTGCTAGTCAAAAATATGTTTAGCAATTAATTGTGAGAGGACCTAAAAACCACAGCTAAAATACCTGTAATACTTAGTTTTGGCTCACTCCCTAATTTCAAACTCTGATGATTATGAATAGAAGACAAAATCTGCAGGGATTGTGTGTGCGTGGGTCAGTTCTGAGCCACATCTAAGAATCAGTCTACAGATGGAAGAAGAGTTCCCGCCCACCATGGGGTGGTACAGGGCTCCTTGTCTCATACAGATGACTTTAAGTGAAAATTCCCATTTTAACACACCAACAAGGTCGGTGTGGCCTAACTACCACTGAGCTCTCTTCCCCTGAAATTAGAAATGAGTGCAATTTCTTTTGTTTCTCTACAAACAAGTATTTACAATTCAAATCTTTATGTTCATTATTTCAAAATTTTTGTTTTTGCAATTGTTCTTACTTTGAAAGCAGTTGATTTGGTTTTATTCTGTTTCTGGGTCAAGTCAGAATATCCACACACTTCAGTATATTTCTAAACATGAGATTGATTTACTAATTACAGCTATTTTAATCCAGGGATGTCTGCCACACAGTTCTCTAAACCACGTGCGAGGCTTTTTTCTGCCTAAATCTTCATAGGTGACACAACTAGATCCAGGACAACTAAAAGTTCAGAGTATTCAGGAAAGAAAAATAAATTCAGTTCTCACTAATAGCAAAAATGGAGATAGAAAATCTTGGAAATGAAGTCTAAAACTTTTTTAAACCTATCCCATGCAAGTTTTTTTTTTTAATTCTCTTTGCTCTGAGACATTTTTGAAACCAAAAGCAGCTGAAAACCTGGTAGTGTTTGCAGATTATTTTAAAGAATGAATAAAAAGAAGTAAACAGTCTTTAGCAATGTTATCTACGTTTAGGACACATATTTAAATTTCCTCAGGCAGAAACTGTAGAAGTTAAAAAAGACAGGTGTTTTTATTCTCCTTGACAGGTAAGAATTGAGGTCCAGAGATGCTACAGGATTTCACTAAGATGACCGAAGAAAGTTCAGCAATAAAATCTGTACTGAGACCAAAGTTCCCTGCCTCCTAGTTCCATTTATCCAGGCTATCTACTTAAGTCTGTCCAGACTTACCGAAATAAACTTTATGTCATAACAATATATATCTAGAAAAAATAGGGACCACTCCTCTCAGTTTGTATAATGCCCACACTTAGTCCATAATCTGGCACAATACATAAATCTTAATCAATAAAAATTTAACCAAAAAAAAGTTTTTGCTTTGATAATTATTTCTCCTCCTGACCAAAACAACACTAAGAAATCTAGAGGCACAATTTTAGAAGAGAAAAAAAGTCTATCCCCTTAGGAAGTATTTTTACACTGAAGAAAACTAACCTAATATTTTAGGAAAATATAAATAGATTCCTGAAATTCCACTCCCAAAACTTTAATGAGACTTAGAGTTTTATGGACAAACTTAAGTTAAAAACTGTCATCTGAAAATCAGACAAAGGAGTAGGGGTGTAAAAGAAAACCATGGCACTAGAATCATTAGATTTTCTCTTTTCATAAACAAAACAATGCAAGACTCAACTTTACTATGTCAAAATTCAACAGATTGCAGCTAATCTACAAATCTCAATTGTTCTTTTTTATCCACAGGGAACTTAAATATCAACATGTGAGACAGATGAAGGTTTTATAATTTTATAATAAGACCATTCCAGGGCATTTTATGTCAACATATAAAAGGATGATTGTGCATTGTGAAATTTAAAATATCACAGTACATTACACAGCACAGTACCTTAGAGAGGAAACCCAGGATCATCTTAGAATTAACAGGAACATCTTAGATCATTCTATCCCCAGGAAGTAAGAATTTGTGGAGAAATCTACCAATCACTTAGTGTATATTTCTGTAAGGCCAATAATTCTTCACTTATGCAATTAGACAGAGACCCATAAAGCCACAGGTTACCACTAAGCGAAGACTGAGTAGGGAGCCTAGACTTCCATCTTTTTCCAGCTGTAACAGCGCACCTCTCCCTGCCCCAGCCAAGTGGTGCCTGAGAAGACTGAGTGGACAGTCAAACTTTCACCATCACCCAAGGATAGCAAGACCTTTCACCTACCTCATAGTAGAAGCCACATGAGGGTCAGTAAAAAAGCACCTCTACCCCTCTGGGCATGGGAGGTGTCCCCAAAAGGCCTGGAGGGGAGCCTAGACCATCACCTCTCATGTAGCAAAGCAGTACTTCCTTCTTCCCAAATGAGCAGTGTCAGAGGGGACTTGCTAAGAAAGATTTAAATAAAACCCAATCTCATAACATAGTACTCAAAATTCCAAGAATATGATGGAAAATCAGGTAACACCAAGAACCAGGAAAATCTTAACGTGAAAGAGAAAAGATAATCAACAGACACCAACATTAACATGACACAGATGCTGGAATTATTGACACAAATTTTAAAGCAGCCAATATAAAAATGCTTCAATTAGCAATTACAAACACTAGAAACAACTAAAGAAGAACCACATGGAAATTTAGAATTTAAAAAATTCAATAATGAAAATTCAGTAATAAAAATCCCAATGGATGGGCTCAACCAACAGAATGGAGGGGACAGAGGGAAAAACCAGTGAACCAGATGATTAGAACAATGGAAATTACTCAATCTGGAAAAACAGAGAGAAAACAGACTGAAAAATATGAACACAGCCTCAGGTACCTGTGGGAAAACAGCATTCTAATATTTGCATCATTGGAGTCTAAGAAGCAGAGAAGAAAGTGGAGCTGAAAAAGCATTCGAAGAAACAATGGCTGGAAATTTTTCAAATATGGAAAAAGGCATAAACTCACAGATTTAAAAATCTGAGAACACCCTGAGGAGGAAAAACTGAGAGAAATTTATACCAAGAACCATCATACTCAAACTTCTGAAAATTGAAGAATTAAAGACAAAGAAAGTAATCTGAAAGCAGTACTGGAAGACAGGCGCGGTGGCTCACGCCTGTAATCCTAGCACTTTGGGAGGCTGAGGTGGGTGTTACCTGAAGTCAGGAGTTCAAGACCAGCCTGGCCAACGTGGTGAAAACACGTTTCTACTAAAAATACAAAAATTAGCCGGGCGTGGTGGCGGGTGCCCGTAATCTCAGCTGCTTGGGAGGCTGAGGCAGGAGAATCACTTGAACCTGGGAGGCAGAGGTTGCAGTGAGCTGAGATCACACCATTGCACTCCAGCCTGGGTGAAAGAAGCCAAACTCCTCTCAAAAAGGAGGGGAAGGGCGGGGAGGGGAGGAGAGGGGAGAGGAGCGGAGGGGACAGGAGGGGAGGGGAGGGCAGCATTGGAAAATGACGCCTTACGCATAGGAGAAAAGCAATTCATATGACAGTGGATTTCTGACCAGCAACCATGGAAGCCAGAAGGAAGTAATAACATTTTTCAAGTGCTGAAAGAAAATAACTGTCAACCCAGAATTCTTGGTGAAATTAACCTTCAAGAATGAAGGGGCAATAAAGACATACTCAGATGAAGGAAAAACTAAAAGGACTTGTCACCGGCATACCTACCCTAAAAGAATGGCTAAAGAAGGTAAGTTCTCAAAACAGGAAATAATAAAAGAAGGAAACTTGGAACATCAGGAAGAAAAAAATAACAATGGAAAAAGCAAAAACATGGTGAAATACAATAAACTTTATCTTTCCTCTTGAGTTCTCTAAATTACATTTGATGGTCAAAGCAAAAACTTAGCATTGTGTAATGTGGATCTCAATGTATGTAGAAGAAATATTTAAAGCCAGTATGTCATAAACACGGAGGATAAAGGAGCTTAAAGGGAGGTCAGGTTTTCACATTTTCCTCAAACTGTTAAAATGTTTTAACTAGTGAAATAGTTCCATATCTTGATTATATTGGTGGTTACAGGAATCTACACATGTGATAAAATAGCATAACACTACACACACTCATTGTATCAATATCAATTTTCTGGTATGATATTGTACTATCATCATGCAAGATGTAACTAACCACTGGGAGAAACTGAGTGAAGTGTATATGGAATCACCCTGTAATTTTCTGTAAATCTATAATTATTTCAAAACAAAAAACATTTTTAAAACAGGTGACTGTTCTAGATTAAAAAACACTAAAGACTAATGCAATGTAAGAAGTTTTATTGGTTTCTGGTTTTTAAAAATACAAGAGGTTGGAAAATTTGAAGAAACAAATACAGATGGAACATTTGATCATGAAATGATATAAAATTGTTAATTTTCTTTAGTGTTATAATAATGTGGTTATGTAGGATAACGTCTTTATTTCTAAGAGATATGTGCTCAAATATTTAGGGATGAAATATAATGAAGTCTGGAACTGACTTTCAAATGATTCAGAGAGAAAGACGGAGAGGGAAACAAATAGAATAAAACATTATCAATTATCGACTCTATGAGGATAATCTGAGGGTGTCTTTTGTACTATTCTTTCCATTATTCTATATGTTTGCAAATTTTTGTTTTTAAAAATGTTGGAAGGATAGATTGATGTATGAATGTGTGATAAAGCAAGTATAGTAAAAGATCAATTATGAAATCTAGGTGGTGGGTAATTGGCTGAAACATTTTCAAATATGAAAAAAGGCATAAACCTACAGATTAGGAATCTGAGAAAACCCCAAGGAGGATAAACTTAAATCAATTCTGCGGATGCTCACCATAAAATTCTTTGAATTTTTCTATATGCTTGGAAATTTCCAAATTAAAACATTTGGGGGTAAACCTGAAGGAATATATTACAACTGAATGCTTTCCCTAGCACTTCCAATCCTCCTTGGCCCAGTTAAATACACACTTATGACAATTAAAATAAAACTTATGCTTTGCTAGGGGCAAAAGCTTGCCCAGCTTTCTGGCTGAGAAGCCCTAGCAATGTTTCATACCCTTCCCACAGAGGTAAAGCCCCAGCCCCTGCCATTGTTTCAACTGCCACACTGAGTCCCCAAGAGTATTGCTGACTGTCATGGAGAGACAAACATAAGCATGGTCAGGCTGAACTCAAGGATAAGCTGGTCTTCCATGCAGCCACTGAAAATTCAAAGGAAGCAATGCCCCTTAGGTGAGCAGCCAAGGCACAGGAGTGGTGAGAAGGGTGGTGAGGGTAAAGAGCCTAATGAATTTTGGGGGACATGTAAACTGAGATCTTCGTCAGGTGTGACTGAAGTTGCCATATGTATTATATTAGTAAGAAGGTAAGTGATGTTACTGATTGAGACTTTAAGCTAAGTAAACATATTAAACATTCAAGAGTAACTACAAAGGAAATTAAGCAGAAGTTTATGATTTTAATCAGAGGACATCAGAAAAGGGCCATTAAAACAGATGGACAACTAGAAACATAAAGTGAGATGGGAGAATATAACAGCAATATATACATCACAATAAATGTAAATAGCTTAAACAGTCATACGTGTGTACATATATATAATTTATGTATCTATGTATATATTTATATATAGCTTATATATCTTTGATGGAACTACAATAAGAAAATGACAGTTCCACCATCATGGCGGGGGTTTTTAATACACACTGAAGTGTCAGCTAGCAATTAACAGGCAAAGAAATTAAGACATTGAAAAGAATATAGAAGACATGAACATTATAATTAAAAATATGGATCTTATGGATACATAGATCCCTCTGATAATAATAACTCTTCTAGTATTTCCACCCATCTTACAGTGTCCCTGCTCAAATATTTCAGTGTCCAATGATTTCTCCAATGGTAAGGCCATAGAGACTACTCCTGATGGCTCTAGCACCGCACATGCTCTGGTTCTTGGTCTACCGTATACCAACAGGGAAATGCTATGTGTACTGTAAGATACCAAAGCAATTTTGAGCTCTGACTGCACAGACATTCAGTTCTGGACCCAGGTTAATAAGAAGTGGACCAAACTCCCAAGCAAATTTCAATATTTAAGGCAAACCCAAATTCTCTGGAAGTTCATTTTTCCCCTCTGGTTGTCTGGAAGGTAAAGAGTCTAGCCATTCCTTCCCCATCTCCACTGGCTTTCTTCCACGCCCCCTATAAAGTTTCTCATCTCATGCAACTGTCTACCTAAAGGCTCCAAGTGGTACCCACTCCTGCAAACGATAGAAAGAAATCCATCCCTTTCCTTGTCATGACAAAAACTCCTTATCTTATCTTACTAGCAAAAAAAGTTCAAACCAAACATTTAAAATGTATTAATTATGCTTTATACATCCCCAGAGACAGCTGCACTGATGAGGGCCAGCTCAGTGTTTGGAAAAGGGAAACAAAAACTTTCAACTCATTCATCCTTCCATCTCATTTGGGGAAGGGGGGGGGTTAATCCTTTCATATTCTAATCTCTGGGGCTGGAACTAGCCTTAGCCAGGAAAAACGACCAAAAAAATGGCAGCAAATTGCCAGGACTGGAGTGACTGGGTGAGAGGAACATTCCTGCAGAAGTCCACATAAAGAACATTGTGTGGCCACTTTTTCTTCAGGCTAGGATGCTCTAGCACAAGTCAAAGAAAACAAATGGGTCAGGCATGGTGCCTCACGCCTGTAATCCCAGCACTTTGGAAGGCCAAGGTGGGAGGATCACTTGAGCCCAGGAGTTCAAGACCAGTCTAAGCAACATAGCAAGAGTTCGTCTCTACACAAAAAAGTAGAAAAAATTACCAGACGTGGTGGCACACGCCTGTAGCCTTGCTATTCAGGAGGCTGGGGTGGGAGGACTGCTTGAGCCGGGGAGGTTGAGGATGCAATGAGTCCTGATTGCACCACTGCAATCCAGCCTAGGCAACTGAGGGAGACCTTGTTTCAATCAATCAATCATAAGAAAGCACAAATCCACAAGGGGTCTTCCACTCTGCAAGCCTGTGTTTAAGCATGTCCTTATCTATGCCATCACACTTGCCACATACATACATCGGCTCCTTCCCCAGCTCCACACCTCAGTCGCCACAGGTTGTTTTTTAACTCCCTGGGTTCCATAAACACGTGGTGAGTTTGACATAGGGCCATGACACATCTTCCCAATCAAACATAACAATTTGTGAACTGATTAATCCATTGGTCCCTATGTCATTGAAAAAGGCTTTTTCCCGGAGTTTTCAAGAAGGCCACCAGTTCAGTGATATTCTCCCTCTCTCATTTCATTTCAGGATCGCGCTGTTATAATAAAGATGGGGGTGGTCTCTCCTGGGAATAAAGCAGGTTGGGAGGCAGGCTACGTAAAATGCTGAGAAGTATTTCTAAGCGTCATCATCATCATCATTTACAAGGCCTTCATACATGCCAAAGTTGTTCTACAACACATTAGGGCACAGTTCTTGGTTCAAGCAGTGAATACATTATTGGCAAAATGTGTATGACTTTTACCTCTACATAAAGTGAATGAGGTAGGTAGGAAAAGCCCTACCCCTATTATAGGAAGAAAACTGAGGCTCAGTGAAGCACAGGGACTTCCCCAAAACTTGTGCTTGTCAGAAAAAGCTAGAGCTGGGTCTTCTGGCCCTTTCCCTCAATGAAAGCACAGCTTCGAATTCTTCCTCTGCCACTGACATGAGATTTGACCCCAATCTAGCATCGCAAGTCTGTAGCGAATTTTTCATCTGAAACATATGCCAACTGGGCCCAACTACCAACTGGGCTCTAGAGACGGCCCAGAAAGTCGGGATGAACGGGTGCAGTGGGAGACCGGGCTGAAGACCGTCTGAGACCTCGACTTCAGAGAGCCTGCCCAAAAGGGCTGGGACCGCAGCGGACTTTCTGGCCTAGGATAGGGCCCGCCGCGCCACCCCCTCCCGCTCAGATCCCAGGAGCCTCCGTAGGACTTCGGCGCTGGACTGGGCACTCCAAGTCAAGGGCTCCAGCCCGCATTAGCCCAGCGCCACCCACTTCCTTGTCTGCATTTTCTGCCCACACATACGCCAACGGTTGGATGCGCCCGCCAGGCCAGTGTGCCCCTGAGTTTGTGATCCCCAAAAGCAAAACACAGAACTCCGCAACGATTTCCACGCACCGCCGCCAGCTTCCGGACTCCAGCACCAGCAACACTGGCCTGCGAGTTCTTTTTGCGCCTGCGCGTGGCGCTTGCGCATTGGGCGAAGAGGGCGAGGCCACAGTGGGCGCAGAAGTGGGTGGGACGAGTACGCCTTGGCAAATGCTGACATGAAACCCTGCGGGCAGGGAGACCACTCTAAACCACAGATTCAGGAAGAGGACGCTGCAGGGCACCGCCCTTCACTCAGGACAGCTGCCAACGCTTCGGGTCTGCGGATCCTGTCGGTGGGGACGAACCGATTCCTGGCGCCTCTACGGGCTGATTCACGGGGCGGGGCGGGGCGGGGCCGGGCCGAGAAGTGTGGCTATATTAGCCCGAGGCGGGGCCCATCTGTGACGTCATGAAGTTGCGTAATGGAATGCCTCTGTGGACCTCATTCAAGCTTTATGCTGCAGCCCGAGGCCTCTGTGACGTCACAGTGTCTGCAGGAGGAGACCATGACGTCACAGAGGCTTAGCGCTCTGAGAGGTGGGACGGGACTCTTTTGAGCCGGCTGTGGGGACACCAAGATTCTAGGGGATTTAGGACATCAGGTCCTCAGGTTCTTGGAGCTGAGGTGACGTCAGGGAGCCCCAGAGCATCCCATTGCTTCCCTCCCCACAATGTGAGCAGTGAGTTCCGCGGCAAGGAAGTACGTGGGAAAACGTTTTTTAGTGGGTCCCTAACCCCTAACTACATTCTGGAAAGAGAAGGTAGAACCTGAAACACTGTCTCCTAGGAAGAAGCTCCTGCAAGCTGTTCTTTTCCCAGGACGCACCTGATATCTTCCCAGAGACAGCATCTGGCAGTCAGAGCTGTGCCCAGGATCTCTGGCACCTTCCGCCCTCCCTGCCCAAGAGGCTGTCCTAGGCCAGATAGCTTCCCCATCCGTACACAAAAACTACAGGCCTGGCAGCTTTGATAAGGGCCCCAGCTGAACTCCACCTGGCCAGCACCATCGGCCTCTTTTTCTCCTGAAAAACAGCCCCAGCAACGCTGAGCGCCAGAGACAGTCACTGGGACAACGAATCTTATTGTGATGGGGGTCCAGAGACGAGACGAGAGCTGGGACTTTCTAGAGATGTACTGGGGGAAAATTTGGGGCAGGCAAGAAAATTCACCCAGCATTTTTGACCCGCTCAATTGCATTTTTTGTGCAAGCCACACTGAGTATGAGCAGGAAACTGGGGCACTAGTTTCCAACCACATCAATCAACCACATCACTTGGGAATTGTAGCCTGGATGGGGTCAGATGGCCCACAGGCCCAGCTGGTCTTTCCACCTGTAGTTGCTGTTTCTGCACAGCCTCTGAATCACTAGAGCAAGCTGCAGTGAGACGTGATATCTGAGTCCACCAGGATAACAGCAAACATCAGTAGAGCAAATAGAGGCATTCTGAGAGGGCCAGGGAGTTGCTGCGCATCACCCTGTCCCACCCTCCATTTCCCACCTCCAATTTAAAATTCTGCACTGGAAATCTGTTATTTTGGGGATGCACACTTGATACTGACATTCAGTTGCAGGACTTGTACTGGGAGGGGTTTCACAGTGCTGGAGGTGGGGTGACCCAAAAAGGATTAACATGGCTGGGAAACCTCCCCATTTCACCGTATTTATAACGTCCTGAGGCCCCGGAAACTGCAGAGGCTTAGTGTTCAGGGAGGTGGAATAATGTGTTCTGGGAGGTGGAGGGATGTCAGGGGCTAGGGAAGAGCAGCCATAGACAACCCCAAGGATAGCATCCCAGAAAGAGCCAAGGGACTAGGAAGGGCGCCGTGTGTGTGTGTGTGTGTGTGTGTGTGTGCGCGCGCGCGCGCGCGCGCGCGCACCCATGCACTCTGGTTGTTTTGGAGCAACCACGGCCCACAGCCTCGTGGGGCTTCATAGAGGAACCAACGAGGCTTCTGCAGTTGGCCCTAGTACAAGCTATGGTCAGACACGAACCACACCACAACCTGCGTGCGCCTCTTGGGCCCAGACCGTCTACCTACCACCCCAAACCTACTGGCTAACCCCACTTCCACGCACTCAGAGGCCCCAGTTCTCAGGAATGGGGGCATAATTCTGGGCCGCGCGCGACCTTGTGAACTGCACGGAAGAAGGACTGGGATAGTGTCCAACTAATGAAGATCCCTCAGACCAGACCAGACTCGGCAGCTCTCTGCCCCTCATCCGCAGTGGGTCCTGGGGCCAGTCAAGGTTTTGGAACCAAACACATAGATGCTTGGCGGTTTCGCGAGGTTGCGGGCAAGACCCCTTGAGATGCCGAGTCCTGGGCCGCCCCTCCAGGGCTGGCCAGCAGGGGGCAGCGCGGCTCTGAGCGTGGAGGCCAGAACTGGTCCGCGCCGGCAGGGTCAGACTCACTCAGTGCCCAGTTGGGTTCCCGGGCCTCGAAGTTCTAGGCCGCACAGGACCCAGGAGCGTTCCCGGAGGAGGTGGGGATGGGGCGGTGAAAGCCGAGAGCGTTTTAACTCCTTCATCCCCTGCCGCTTTCTCAGCCAGCAGGGCCCGGCTTGAGGCTGGGATTTTTGGTCCCTGCAGCAGGGAAGCTTATAGTCCAGTTGTCATCCGCGGCCGCCGCGCTCCGGGCGCTGAAGCTGGAGAGGCCATCCTGCGCTTGGGAAAGGCCGCGGGCGCCACCGCCTGCGCAGTCCGGCGGTCAGGGCGCCGGAGCTGGGGGAGCTCCGCCTCGCCCCAAGGAGGAGAGCCCCGGAGGCCTGGCTTCTAATTGTGGGAAAATTAGACACCCCAGGGAAGGTTCAGCTTATGGAGGGCGGACTCGAATTTCTCCTCCTAAGCGTCCCGGGCCTCCCAGGGCGCCCGCCCCCACCATTCCTGACAAGGCTTTAAAATTGTAGGGAATCTTCGCGGTTGTAGAGCCACGATCCTAGGAGAGATCAAGTCCCAAGCAGAGAATGGTGTCTGAGGGATCCTAAGGGAGGGAGTGATGTTGGTTTGGGGTTCCTGGGAGGCAGCGGTCATTGTGTATTTGCACCCGACTGTTGAGACCCGGGGAACAGGAAACAGTACAGCTCTGAGGCTCTGTGAGGGCGAGTCTTTCCCACCCCAAAGCCAGAGGCCAGGAGGGAGGCCTTCGGTTGGGGTGGGGAACGACATTCTCT
Source organism: Mandrillus leucophaeus (assembly GCF_000951045.1). NCBI lineage: Eukaryota > Metazoa > Chordata > Mammalia > Primates > Cercopithecidae > Mandrillus > Mandrillus leucophaeus. Next base: position 1,819,672 of record NW_012100543.1, on the reverse strand, counting down.
TCTCTTCTTGCACCCTAAGCGATCTCAGCACTCAGAGACGCTGTCTCAGCACCCAGAGAATCTGGGATTTCTCACGGGCGGTGTTCTGCCCTCAGCATTAGGTTCTTCGTAAACTCACAGCCCTTTAGAGGTGAGGAGTGGGAAGACTGAGACCCTATCCCCGAGGCGGAGCAGAAAAGTAAGAAAATCAATACACGGTGGGGCAGAGGCAGACCTACCCGGGAGAGAGAACGTTTCTCCACCCATCTCAGCCCTGTCATCCTAATACGACGGGGTGGTAGGAGGGGGACACGCTGGCCTCCAGCAGAGAAACGTGGTCCTCTCAAAGAGAGGATCCACCCGGTTTCCTGCGTTTAGGAGGGAAATTACCTATCCTGCAATGCCTGTAAAATAACCGTTTATTTATTAGTTTAAAAAAAAACTCCAGTGATAAATGTCCGTTACCGATGGTCAGCATAAAGTGCCAATCGCAATATAACGCCCGGCTCCTGGCTGGCTGCTCCCTCGTAGTGTCGCGGCAGCGGAGGCCAGGCCCCCTGCAGACCCAGGCCTGAGGTCCCCGCCCTGCTGTCCGAGTCCCGGAGCCCACGGACGCGGGCTGAGCCGCAAGAGCTAGGAGGGGGCGCTCCTGTCCCGCGGTCCCTGGGGCGGGAGGCTGAAGCAGATACAGGGATTACACTTTTGCAGGCTCCGGGGGAGGGGGCAGGGGCGGGAGGAGGAGGTGGGAGCTGCCAGTGCTAAGGACTTCCTTGCCTCTCCCCTCACCCCTCACTCTCTGCAGTCAGAGTTACAAGCTTATATGGTCAAAGACAAAAATAAAAAAGAAAACGTATAAAATAACAATAGAAAAAGTAATACTTCTGGGAGAGGCGCCGCTGCGGCTCCGCGGAGCTTTCGTTCTTTTCTTAATGCAGTTTCCCTTCCACCACGTGAGTACCGCCTTTTGGCCAAGAGTTTAGCCGCGTCCTAGGGGAGCAGCCGGGACGGTCGGGGTCGCGGCCCCGGGCGGGGCTCTGAAGTGCCGCGTGCGCCAGGGACCCAGGGGACAATGTTGGAGAGGTGGAAGGTCCCAAGCGAGCGCCTCTCCCGCTGCCCGCCAGAGTCAGGCTTCTGGTCCCTCTGGAGGAGAGGGCCACTGGGCCCAGGGTCCTTGTGACCCAGAGGCTCTGTTTAGCATTTGATCTTGGAGGTTTTGAGCTCCTTCACCTGTGAGTGTAGCGTCTTGTGGACAGCGAGAGTCCTGGACTGGCAGAATCCTTTCCCGCACTCTTGACACTTGAAGGGCTTCTCTTTGGAGTGAATATATCTGAGGGCAGAAACAGAGAGTTCATACTTGCAAAATGATGCAATGTTATAAACAGTTGCCCAAGATCCCCTCCCACTGCTATGGGGCACTTGCCCTCAAAGGAAAAGTGTATAGTCAGTACCAAGTGTGGATGGGACAAAATGTTGATTGGGGATGCAGTGGGGAGGTGAAGGAGATGCTTTAGCAAAGTCTGATCCTTAAACAGGTTCAGCCACCTGTTTAAGGTGCCGTGCTGGTGGGCAAGAGGGGCAAACTTGGCCTCCTTATAAGGTCAACACTGACGATGAGTAAAGGGAGCTGGGGTCGGACAATTTGCTCGACCTGCACTGTCGAAGATGGTAGCCGCTAGCATGTGTGCTTATTAAAATTAATATTACTTAAAATTAAATAAAACTAAATTAGTTTCTCAGGTGCACTATTACATTTCAAATACTTAACTGTCACATGTGTCACATGTCACATTTCCTTCATGGCAGAAACTTCTATTGGACACCCCTGAAAATGGAGGAAGTGGGGCGGAGGAAGCTGTGTGCTTGTCTGGAGCTCACAGAGACCTCACTTAATCTTGGGTCCTGTTTATTCCTACATTTCCTGAACCCATGCTCCAAAACCTAACCCTGGGTCTCCTAGGCTTTCTTTCTTGATTTTAAAGAATTCCCTGAAGCTCTAGAGGTTTGGAGCCAGTAGGGGGTCTCAAGAACCTCGTTAGGGAGGAAGATGGTGAGGCCAGAGGCAGAGAGCTCTCTCTTGGGCCACGCGCAGTGCCGCACCTGTGGTCCCGTAGGTGGTCTTGCCTCCGGAAGGCTTTGTGGCAGATGTCACAGGTGTAGGGCCGCTCGTCGGTGTGTGTCCGCTCATGGATAAGTAGGTTGTAGGACTTGGTGAAGTGGCGGCCACAGAACTTGCAGACGAACTCCTTCTTGGTCTTGGAAGGCAGACGTCCCCTTGTGGGTTTCTTTTCTGGAGACAGCTTGGTCACATCTAGGAGGGCACCCAGCCCACCCGCAGGGGAGCCTGGGCCCTCCCCGCGGCCAAGCTTGGCCGGATCTTCTTGCGTTGCGGCCAAGGCCAGGTTGGCGAAATCAAAGCGCGGCTTGGTCTTGAGCGCTGGAACGCTGCCTCCAGCGGTGATCTCGGGCTTGGGTTGAATGACATGAGGGAACCAGGGAAAGGTGGGCAGCTGGAAGCGCGCGTCCACCAAGCTGGACACGGTGCCCGGCACTTTGGAGAAAGAAGAGCGTGGCAAGTGCATGGCCGGATAGCCCAGCGTCCACTGATGCAGGTGCACAGCGTGCAACGCGCTGAAACCATACAGGTTGGGCAGATGGTCCGAAGGCACTGTGGGCAGGCCGTTCACTGCCTGAAGGAAGGAGTAGTTGGTGAGCTGCAGGGAAGGGTGGATGGGCACCGGCGCCGGTAAGGTTTTGCTGCCCATTTCGGCAGTGGCACTGGCTTCTCAATCCGGATCTGCAAAGAAAAGAAGGCAGGGGCGTGGAGAGGAATAAAGAAGTTCAGCGTAGGTCGCCTTACTCCTGAATTGCAGCCCAGCCACACCCTCTCCTCACAACCAGCGCAGGAGCTAAGAGTCTAAGACCCCATTCCCAAAACCCACTGCCCTCACAAAGAAGGTGGAAATGTAAGTGCAGGGGAGCCCTCTTTTCAGAACCCTCTTTGGTCTGAGGGCTTCCTCCAAATGGCCTCTGGCAGAGTCACACAGCTTGATAGAGGGAAGGGTCTACTGTATACAAGACACTGAGAAAAAAAACAAGCACAGGGAAACTGCCTGTCCTGTAGAAACTGACAGCCAGGTAAGCTTGGGTCAACACAGAATCACAATCTCCTGCAAAGATAACAGGAGCTGGGGAACACACTTACACATTCATTTGCAGATAAACACAGAAATGCACACGCAGATTCACACATTCTGAGGCAGAACTGACAAGGTGCAAAGACTGGGACAACCAGTGTTTTATAGCACAACACTGACTTTAAAGAAAAATGCAGTAACTCCTGCATCTCACACACACACGATCACATAGCATCCATGAAGAGCCTCACAGACAACACACATACACAGACACACAAATGCATGCACCTCCTGGCTCCCGTTCATTAAGGTCTTCTGGCTGACCTTCGATTTGGCTTCCAGAAGCCCTGTCATCTTTCTCCTCAAAACCCTCAACTTTGACCTTAAATCTGCTTCCCTGCCTTAATATAAGTGAAATCTGTTGGCTTCACTCTCTGAAGCTGCTTATGGACTGATTCTCTGCCTTGCCTTAGCCCTTGGGGACCACTTTGCTTTCAAGGAGGGTGCTAATATCCACATTCATTTACTCTGTCAAACAATTGCAGTAACAAACAAGGGGGCATTAGTGCCCTCACTCCCCCAAAGAAAAAGGGAGTTGGGTCTTTGGGTTGTCAGCATGTTCTTGTGTGTGGTGAGCCCTGGGCAGGTGGGTATGCCTATAGGCAAGAACACTGAGGCCAGGCCTCCATTCCTGTGGTCTATGTACCTCCAACTGCAAGGTCGGAGAGCTTGAGCAAGGCCAGAGGAAAGCCACACTGAAGTGACCAGGGGCTGGCATCTCCAGACCTTCTTGGCCATGGTCTCCAGCCTCCATGGAGACATCTGAGCTCTGCGAAAATGCTTTTCATCTCTACCTCCCAGACACTCCTAACTCAGATGTGTCCAGTGGAGGAAAGAACAGGGTGAGCAAAGTCTAAACTGTCAGGGAGCCTTGGGAAGCCCAAGCACTGAACTCCTGGCTCTTAGCTTGGGGCTACTTAAGAAGTCGTTGTCACAGCAGGGTCCTTGGGACTCCCTTCTCTCTTGCCCAGCCTCAATCCCCTGCTGTTGACTTCTTCCTTTACCCTTCATTACTCTCCTCTTCCTAGGTCATTTCCTCTAACATGGAGTAATTTCCTTTCCCTGGGATGCATTGGCGTCTGCTCTGCTCCCTAGTTTGGTGTGCCCCCTCCCCAGGTTGAGCTGACCCTCAGCCCAGGGCAAGGCCCAGGCATAGACTCCTCTACCTTTCGCTGCAGCGAGGCTTTCAAAGCCTGGCTCTGTCCAGGGATGTGCAGTGCCTTTTCCCAGGAGGTATGAGGACAATGTTGACCCAGGAAAACCTTTTCTCCTGGAAGCTGGCAAGGGAGCCACTGGCTGTGTGGTGGGACCTAAGGAAAGAGGACTTCCTGGGAATGGGGCGTAAAAACACCATGAGCTGGCAGCGATTTGCCTGCGCAGTTTAAATTAGCACTCGGATACAAACTGCTGCAATGAGTTTAGCCTCAGGGCGAGAGGAGGCACAGTATCTGCATGATCTGGCCTCTGAAGCAGAGCGCTGGTCCCGCCGGCAGCGCCGTGGCTTCAGCAACGGTCATCTCTACTGCGCCAAGCCAAGTTCGGGTCGTGCCCGGGACAAACTGAGACTATCCCAGAGCTCGGACACAAGGAGAAATAAAATTCAAATTGGGCCAGAGAGGAAGCTGGTACCCATTTGGGTTGGGTAAGGGGAAGGGGAAGGAGGAGAAGCCTCGCTAACTTCAAAGGTCGGTCTGGACTTAGGGGAGATGAGGGCTCTTTGAATTGCTGTCACCTCTTCTTCCCTTCCAGGCGCTGGAAATCAGATCCTCATCTCTGGGTCCCAGAGCCCAATGGGCGCCGCGAAGGCCTCCTCCTGCTCCTCTGGGTGCTTGGCTTATCCAAGGCCAAGCCAGCGGCCGTGGCTGTGGGACTCTGGGCTGCACACTAGTCCGAACCCGCTGCGTGCCTGGGTGGGAGAAACCACCAACCTCGCTAGGCCTTTCCTCGCCTTCTTCCTGGGAGCCAAGACCGGAGCCGTCTTGGGCTCCGTAGGGGGTGCCGGGAAGGGGGAATGCTTGCAGCTATAATGGTTCCTGGGAGCCAACCTTTCCGGGCTATCTGCCCGATCTTGTTTTCCCCAACGCTACATTTATTTTCTTCCGCGGCCCAGCCCGTTCCTTGTTTTCTGAATCATTCGGAAGCCAGGGCTCCCCAGGCTCCCGCCAAGTACTTTCCCCCAGACGAAATTCGTTCGAAACGTGGCTCTTTACACTAGTATCAAGAATGGGCCGAAAGCACGATCCGGTTTCAGGAGGTCAGCTAACAGAAAAACAGTCTCACCCTAGCCCCTCCAGTCAGAAAGGATGAGCGAGCCCCCAACCCCTTGGGCTCCGGAACCCCGGGGCAAATACTTTCGATCTTTAAACACAGGATGGAAAACCCTTCCCCGGGCTAAGCATCCATTCCTCAAACAGCTTGGGCCTCGGGACCTGGGGGAAAGAATAAGGGGACCCGACCACGCACAGCAGAGGCAATTCGCGCACGGGATCCCGGGTCCCTGCGCAGTGCGGGCACTCGCGCTCCTCGCGCGGTGGAGCGCCAATCCCAGGTCTGCCGCCAGTCCTATGCCGGGCATTAATGAAGTGTGCAGAGTCTATTAAAGTGGTTTATTTGGGGCTAATTGAGCGTGAGCAAGTTAACTGCTTGCATTAATGAGGATGGGAGCGAACTCCACGAGCTTGCGCCTGGGGGAGCCCAGAAGAAACCCAAGAAAATCAGCCTTGACATCGAATCTCCAATGAGTGGTGACAGGCGTCCGGACCCCTGTGAAGAGGACTGACCGCACCGGATACTTCTGTAGCATTCTCCCAACAAACGAGATCTAACGAACCCATCGGTAAGGCGGCCATCCGGCTGCACTTAAATGTCCTCTGCGTCCTCGGCGATCCATTCCCCAATCTTAATAAAACAGCAGTTACCTCGAGGAGCCTGGGATGGAACATCTACCCGCCGCCGGTCGCTGCTAGTCCCCTCCAGCCCTTCTCTTCCCTAGGGGGCTGTGAAGCTGGGACACCTAGCCTTGCACGTGGTTTTGTTCCCCAGAGCCAATGCGCAGCTCTTAGTCTGGGTGAAATTTACCAAATTGTGGCAACAAAGAAACCCTCGCGGCTACTTTACACACTGAGAGCCCAACCCGCTACTGCCTGAGCTGCTGAAAAAGGACTAAACGTGGTTTTTCATTCTTATCCGAGACAATACGGAGGAAAAATTAGTTCAGGAGGCAGGCCCTCACCCCTTTCCCCTTCTTTCTATCCTGACGGCTGGATTAGCTGACAGTCAGGGGAGTAACAGAACTTTTCCAGTCCCCAGCCCGGAGACACTGCGGCTCCACAGAGTTTCCACTAGTGCTGTGTTTGAGTCTCGAAGTGGAAAGCAGTCCTTGCGCCCCACAGCATTGCCTCCCTGCACCAGGACAATCAAGGGTTCCGCTCCAGGCCTTGACTACACAGAGCAATCATCCTATGGAGAATATCCCTAAGTCAGAGCGCAAGTGCCAGGCGGGGTTCAGACTCGCGGCCCTGCGCTCTCGGGTCTAGTCGGCCTCATACCAGAGCGCAACTCCTCAAAAGACAAACTTGAACGAAAGCGCTACCGGGCTGGGGCATGCACCTGTCCCTGGCGCGGTCGGCTGCGGCTGTGGCCATTCACTCCCTCTCCCTTCCTTCTTCGTCAGCCGAGGCGTCAGCCAGAGATAGGAGCGCGTCCCGGGAAAGTTTGTGCCCGCTGAAGTTGCTCTGGTTTCTTAAAGGGGGCCCGCATATTGACTTTCAAAGTCCGTGGGCACCTCGCCCGGGATTCCGCACAGCCGGGAGGGCTGGCGGCAGTAGCTGAGGCCCGCCCCCTCAATCCCCGGCGGTCAGAGACCGAGGACCCCGCGCGGGAAGTCCTGAGCCAGCACCCCCAACCACCCTGCTCTCACTTTCACAAAAGTCCTGCAGCATTCATCTGTCAAGAGCTTCCTTGGGGGCATTGAGAGAGAGGAGACACCCGCCGCGCAGTGACAAGGAACCTGGGAGTCCTGCCCGCATTCGCCTTGCTGAGCCCGGGCGCCCAGGACTGCAATTACCTTGTTCCGCAGAGGTCCCGGGGCTGAGCACGTCTCTGGGGCTTTAGCTGAAGGGAACTGGGGAAGCCGGAGGCGCTGGAGCCCACAGGCGCCCCTGGAGCTCTAGAGTCCCTACTCCTCTCCTGCCGCGGGGACTCTAAGCGTCGGACACGCGGGAGCGAGCGCTCAGCAGCCCCGGGTCCTGCCCGCCCGGGATGGTGAGCCTCGCTCGCAGCTCCCTCGCTGGGTCTGAACCAGGAGCAGCTGAGAACGTGCCGGGGAGAGGCCGAGCTCCGACTCACTCATCCCTTAGCACCGAGCCGCCTACTTATTTTAATCCACCACCCTCCCTCCTCCACCACCCCCACCCCCGCCCCTTGCCTCAGGATTCCTCTCCTCCCTCCCCTGCCCCCCAACCCTGCCATGCGCCTGCGCAATGAAAGACAAAGTTTTTGCTGACCCGGGCAGCAGACTTTGGCAGCTGCACTCGCTTGGACCCGGCCTCTCCCAACCTGCGTCCCCTCCTCTTCAGTCCCACGCGACCCCTTCTGCCTTTTTAGGTCCAGAGGGGCACGCCTGGCGCGCTGGAGGAAACGGTCCCTAGCAGATGAGAGCGGGCTGGCACCGCACGTTTCGAGGTCCTATACTTGGACTCCTAGGACACAGCCCGTGCTCTCTGGGAGAAGAGAGGGAGGGAGGGGCTGTAGCTCTGTGCACCGGGATCCTCACACCGCGGCTTGGGTTTCAATGCACTTTGGCGCCTGACAGAGTCGCCTTCCTCCCAGAATCTCTTTCCAGAGGCAGCAGACCCCGAGTGTGGAGCAGCTCCTGCACATCCAAGCGTGCTCGGGGCCAGGGTGTTAACCCAGGCAGCGCTGGTTAATTCCTGGTGCGGGAGGGCCAGGGTCACCGAAGCAAGCGAGCTGTAACGTCCGAGTGCTTATGGCTGACCCCAGACCCTAAGTTCTGGAGTCCAGTAGAAAGAATAGAGAGTAGTGAAAGGTCAGGAAAGTTATTTTCCTGGGGCCCAGAATTCTCTGAGATTTCACCCTAATACACAGTGGCACTCTCTACTCACATATTTGTTTTAGGATGGATCGGAGTTTAGAGAGCTGCACTGGCAAGCCAGCCGAGTTGCAAAGTTGTCAGTTCCAGGGCTTCTGAGTCAAGGAGCTGGTTCAGGTGGAGTCCTTAATCGGAAAGCAATCAGAGTCTAGACATTAAAAATTCTGTCTTCATTGCCTAGGCTTTATGGAGGGTACCAACACCCCCTTGACTACTCATCTCTGAAAGCTGACCTCCGGCTGACCCCAGCCCAATCCCTGCATAATGCCTTTCTGGAATACCCTTCCAGGCCTTGGGTTTGGCACAGGAGGCGTCTCTGGTTTCCCAAGACTTGAGTGGGTCCAGATCACACAACTGCACTCTCTGCCTTCGCCCCAGCATTGCTGCTGAGTGACCCTTGGAGCTGGATTCTAGTTTCCGTGGGTCCCTAAGTATTGGTACTGCCTCTCTCCCAAGGAGTTTCTGCTATCTCCAGCTTTGGTTTGCAAATCTGATTTTCTTGGGAGGTGAAGAAGGTTGTAATACCTGACCTAGGGAGATGGTCATGAAGACTCCCCTCCCCCAAAGGCATAGTTGAATGAGGGTTTCCTTATATCCCTAGGCCTTTAGAACAGAATCTAGCTTCCAACTCCTGGGTAACTTTGTCTTGTTTGAGGAGGAGTAAGAGAGGGTGCAATATTTGCTGCAACGAACCCTCTTACCCAGTGCCTCCGGTCAGTGCAGAAGTAAGAGATTCACATAAGTTTGTCCGTGTTCCTGGAATCTTAGCAGTTGCTAGGATGCAGTGACATTCTTGCTAGAGTGAGAACCCTTGGAAGAGAAGGGAACTGAGATCACACCTCCTTCCTAGAGATTCCAGAACAGCAAGCTTCAAGAGCAAGGAAAGGCCTGGAGGGCAAGTCTACAAAGGCCAATGCTGAACTTTGCTGGCTTCCACCGGGGGCACAGGGAGTATGCTTGTTCCAGCCTCAGGCTCTCCAAATAAGCAAAGCTTGGGTAACCTCCACTACCAGCAGCAAAAGTTAAGAAGGAAAATAAAAAAATGCCCATACAATAGGGCCTCTAGCTGTGCAGATCACTTAGGAGCAGTGGCTGGTCATTCAGGTGGGATGGAACCTCCTGGGGTGTAAATACCCAATCTTCTGCTATGCACCCCTCACAGCTCAACTGGGCTTTTTTTATGTTTCTCTTTGTCTTTCTCTTCTAAAACAGGGCTCTTGGCCAATATGCCTCAGGACTTCCAGAAAGCTCTAAGTAGTAGGATCCCTAAAGAGCTCTTGGAGAGAAAGTGTCCCTGATCTTAAAGAAGAAACACGCAACCGAATTGTTTCACCACTGCTTTGACAGATTATCTTGAAAACTGATCCTGACTCAGGTCTCTAGACCTCAGTGGATGTAGAGGTCTCTAGACCCCAGTGGATGTAGAGCAGGGTGTTGGAAGCAAGGTTGGTGTTGGTCCCCCAGGCTATGCCTCCCAGAGGAATCATGACCACCTCTGCCTGGAGCTGGTCAGCAAGACCAGAACAGGACAAGGCCAGAGTGTACCTGAGCGCTGGTGAGGATGGCCCTCCACAAGGGCTCACCTGTTTCAGAAGCCTGGCTTCAGAGAAGTGTCTCCTAGGTCGCTGACAATGCACAGCCTCAGAGAGCCAGGATAACGAAATTCAAGAATTGCTAGGAGCTGAAAAGTCCTCCATCCCACTCTGCGCTCCCAAGGGGGTGACCCCCAAACCCTAGCCTCGATCTCCACAGGAGGTCAACCAGAGTCGGGGTTCCCTCTGGGCGGGGCAGGCAGGAAGAAGCCCAGGAAGCTAAGAATCCCTCATCTGGCCGCTCAGTGCTGGGGTATCCCATCCCCCGCCTATTTAAGAGAAACTGATCACATTAAGCGGGCCCTGGGTCGCAGCGTGGTGCCGGACTACGGCTTGGATGGATTGACAAGGGCAGGACTCAGGACACCTAAGAGCAACAAGGGTACTTTTTAAGCAAGGTTAGATGTGTTTAGGACTAGCGAGGACGTCACGTTTCGAATTTGGTAACCGTCCTCGGTAACCCAACAGTTCTGTCCTCCTGGAAACCCAATGAAGGTGACAAAACTCCCATCTCATTACTGGGAGTCCAGCGCACTCTGCCACCGCGGCTGTAACTTCTGCTAGCTCTGAGGCTGAGGACTCCGGCCGGCGCGAACTCCGCCGCGGCTCTTTCTAGCTCTCTCGCTCGCTGCCTTCGGGGCGCAACCGCGGGCGCCCGAGTAGTCCCAGACTCGGCTGGGACCGGGCAGCCTAGAAGAAGGGTCCCCGCAGTAGAGACCAGGCCTCCACCTCTCTGTCCGGCGCTCCGCTCCACAACCCGCCAGTCGGTGTGAGGTCCGTCAGGGGAGCGATCCCTCCGTCTGCCCGGGCCTCCGGACTATGGACCGCACTGAACCCAGTACCGCAGCAAGCCCTGCTGCCGCCTTTTCCTGGGCACGCCTCGGGTGGTGACTGCCGCTGCTCCTGTCTCCACGCCAAACCCCAGCCCCTCTCCAGATTCCTGCTCTTTGGGAAAGCGCCCCAGTCTGTCTTCGGAGTGAAAAGCGAGCAGCTTCCAGAAAATTAACTAGAATGTGGTCTATATTGCTTTGAGTTGTTTTGGGTTAAAAAAAAAAATGAACCCCACCTCTCCGCACCCCATAGTCTCAAAAAAAAAAAAAAAAAAAAAGACCTCATTCTTTCAAATGGAATTTGCTCAGCACTTGAGAATTTTTGCTTCCAACGCAACTACTTCCTGTAACTATTTTGCAGACATTTGGGGGTCTGCTTGTTAGAAACCCCCTTACGCATGTACAGAGCTTTCAAATAACCTGGAGATTTAGGCGTCCCTCTGTATTCATTTAGATGATGGATAGTAATGGCTCAATAGTTCCTCTGGAACCATTACGGTCAATCAGGTCAAAATCCAGCTTGGGGGTGGGAAGCATTTTTAAGCACGGGAGGTAGGTAACAGGACTCCTGCGCACATTTGTTCAGATAACTCCTCTGATAACGTAATGCAATCCAGAGTTCTTAAAAGAACAGATGCCAGGTGAACGCAAGAGCCGGTGTTTTTGTTGTGACAGCGACATACAAGTTACAGTATCAAAACTGAAAGGGAAAGTGAACTGTTTTTCCAGGCAGTTCCCGTTTGGTAAGTTCTTTACGGGCACACAAATGTAACTCTTTCACCTTTATAAATGTAACAACACACACACACACACACACACACCACACATACCTTTGGTTTGTAAAAATATGTGTGACATGAAGCATAAATATGAGCATGGAATTGCACGGACATGCTACCATCGGGAAAATGGAATGATGTTGTCTTCTGTTGCGAAGATCAAATGTAAAATGTATGTAAAAGACGGCATGGGTTTTTACGTTTTAACCAGATTTGAGTTGTCAGATTATTTTAGACACATCCAGATCTATGTACTAAGGTTAATGAACTTTTCCTTTTTCCGAGGTGTAAATAAGTGCATTAGAAACAAGGCAGTGTCTAATCAGCCGGGGATGTTGGAGAACAGTAGTTTGAACGGAATTGTGGATAGTTAGGGTGGAATCCTGCGGATAGAGCCACCTACTGCACCCGCGGCGCTGGGTCCTGCCGGGCTGCACCGGCGGCGGGAGGCGCTGGAGGAAGGAGTGTTCGCGGTAATTAAACATTTCCAGACACCGGAGGGTTACTATCTGCAGAGCGATTTCCGGCGATGGGACTCGGAGAGAGTCCGGTTGCGAGGTTTCGAGATTCTGGGACGCAATCCTAAAGAAAACGTGCCCCCTGCTGGCGAGCAAGCCACATCTCGGGACCCCTTCCTGGAAAACTCTCTAACCCACAGTATCCTTATTTCACTTTGCCAAAGAGTTTTTCAGTCCTTCAATTTTTCTTTTCTCAATTACGAAGTTTGTTGCTACTCGTTTAAAAGTACGCACACGCTTACCCTTCCAAAGAGCAAACGGAGGAGGAATTTCTTCTCGCCATGGGGTTTCTGTTTCCCTGTCCCAAACCAGACGTCGTTGCTCTCAGATGGATGAGGGCTTTTGTTTATGTGTTTGTTTGTTTTTAAATAATCCGAAATTCCTAGCAACTATCTGCCGCCGTTCGCTTCTGGTCCTGGGAAGATGATGAGCAAAGAACTACTGGGACCCCATCCTGCATTTGCGAGCTGGGTCCGCGTGCCCCTCCCGGCACACCCGGAGGTGAGAAGTGCCCTCCGGTGCCTCCCTCCGCAGCCCCTTGTAGGTCTGCACGCCCTGCTTCGGATCCCAAATCCTGACTTTCTGAAACAGCGCGGGAAGGGAGATAGTCTGTTTCCGTGAATTGATTTCCCTGAAACACGTGAGGTTTCCTATCCTCTCCTTCCTCCCAGATCATTAGATTCCAATTCCTCTGCTGCTTTCTTTTTTTCAAATTTCCGTACAGAATATTGTAGCAGGACCCTCTCGTCATCATAGCTCCAGGTATTCAGATAGAGACCTGAAGAGAGAAATCCTAAGAATATACCTGTTAACAGGCTCTTTGGTCAATTTCTGTCTACAGAGGACTATGCCACATTGCATAGAACGAGTTCCTAAAGTGTCAGGTCCACTCATTGGAGCAAAACACCGAGAGAAAACAAGCAAGGAAAGGGCAGAGAGAAAGACAGATTCCCTACCTGCTCCAAGTTCTTAGAGGAAGGCTGTGTCCTCCTGCTGTCCATCACTCACTTTGCTCCTCTGAGGCAGGGCCTCTCACTTCCCTATCCGGAACTTGCAGTGAGGGGTGGAAAGGGAGTGGACCCAACTTGGACATTCCAAAGAATTACTACATACACCAACCCTCCCTAAGTGATGCAAAGCGGCGCTGTGCCTCACCTTAATGCATGAGTAGAATTACCCACTGAATAGAAGGCCAGGTGCTTCTGCCTCTTTAGTGTTTATGCCAGGGGGGCTTCCTGGCTTCAGACTGTCACCCTGAAGAGGTGCTGAGCCCCCAAGGTGGTGGCCCAACTAGAAGGGGTGCTATTGCTCCTGGGAACTTGAAAAGCATCCTGCTGGATGTGGCTTTAATACCTTGTGTTCCTCTACCAAGTGCAACTTAAACTTAAGCATCAGCTTTGGGGAGATGAGAGGGATGGAAGGATGACAGATTGGAATTGAGAATGTTCCACAAAGGGAATAAATACAGTGAACTGGAAGGGGACCACCCCATCTGCAAAAATAAAAAACAAATAAATAAATAAAAATAAATCTTTCCTCTGATTTCTAGGAAGTTAGACTCAGGAGGAGGAGTCATAGAGTCATATTTGTGCATTTGAGTTACATCACAATGTAGTAGGGATTCTGCACACAGCAGAAAACTACAATCCCTTATTTATCCACCCTCAAAAGACAGATATTCTTCCTCCATGGTCTAGGCTGGAAGTGGGGGAACACTTGAAATGCCAGTTCCTACCATAACTCTCTTCCTAGGTGACTCCAGGCAAATAAATTTGCTGGTCATATCTCCAATTCCCTACATGAGAACCTTTCCGTGGAAAAGAAAAGCATTTGCTGAAACACTTGAAGTAGATACAAAACAAACAAGAAAGAAAATATATATTAGCATATGTTTTTTCACTTCAAAATGACCAATGGTTGGGTTCTTTTAGTACATTTAGGTATTGGTTTTCATATCACATGTCAACAATAAAGAAATGGAGAGAGAACTTAAAACTAAAGTATTATAATCTATCCCACATAGAGAGTTTCTGGAATCATGACTTGGTTTGCCAAAATTTCTTTCTGTAACAAACATTTCAGGAGATTATCTAAGGAGGAATAAGCCATGTAATGTAGTCAGGATAGTTCATTCTTAATTTTCGGAGAAGACAGCTGATGGGAGCTGCGCCAGGCTATCAGATCCACACAGATAGAAAAGGAGATTAGTTCTCAGTGCCCAGGGTCCTGCACAGGCAGCAAAGTAACTGGGAGCAGGAGTGCCACTGCAGGATGCCTGAACAGAGAATTTCATTCTTAGCCAACCTGGTACAAGGGCCACCCACTGAGGAAAGGGAGGGCCGGGCACATACCGCAATTCAGTTCAAGGGTGGGTCAGTCAACTAGTTCCTGCCTGTGTGGTATCGGAGAGTTAAGGTGTCAGTAGTTTAGACAGGTGCTTTTCAAAAGTCCTGTGCCATGAAATTACCTGGAGAGTTTGTCAATATGCAGATTCCCGGGCCTCATCCCCAGCACTCTGATTTAGGAGGCCCACAGTGGGCTGGGGAGTTGGCAATTTTAAAAAGCTCCACTGATGACTCTGGCACCAGTGGTCTTTAGAGCACATACATATTGAGAACCATTAGTAAAGAATGATTCTACCCAGTAGGGTCTGGGTCTTGCTAAGGAGAATCCTGAGGATTGAAGTTATCCAGATGTCAAGAAATGGCTCTTTATTCAAGCATTATATGTACTTCAGTATGTTTCTTCTTGTAAACCCCCTTTTCTTTATCTATAAGAGATAAGGACCAGAACTGATATTCATCAAAGGCTTTCTTAGCTCCTAATCTTGAAGACAGCACTGGCTACTAGGGGCCTGAAGGGTGATGTGGGGGCAAGGTGCTTGGGTTTGCTTCCAGTCACATCGTGGAGAGGTTCCCATGCTACCCTCATGTGGATTTATACTAGTGAGTGAACGCCCTAGGTCTTGGGAAAATATCCATCTCAGTTCAAAGAGAAGTCATTTTTGCAGAAGAGCTCCCTTGGAAACACAGAGGAACAGAAGAGAACCCAGGAGCAAAGCTGCCCTCCAAAAACAGGTCAAACAGAGGCCAAAGGGGTTCTGTAGTTTCAGGTCAGCGGAAGTTAACTTCAGTGCTGGAGAGTTGATTGCACATGTGGTAAGAGGAGGGAAAAGAGGCCTCTAAAGTCACTCAGTGGGCTTTTTTTTTTAACCTATAGTTTGTTCCATGAGTATCACCAGAAGCTGCAAAGAGAAGGAAGGTGCCACCAGCTCAATGAGGAGTCCTTGATTGCCCCTTCACCCAGCACATTCTGTATTTTCTCATAGGATTTCCAGTTAATCTCACACAGAAGCAGTCTAGACAGCGGAATGGACACACGAGGATAGCTGATTATTCTTGTGTCACTTGGGGTCAGGACATTAGGCACTAGTCAACATGTTTGTTGTTGCTGTTGTTTTTAATGCTTTTATTTTAACAGTACTTCTCAACTTCGTTTTGGTAAAAACTCACTTTACATGTCTATTGGTTTTAACAGTAGCATAAAGTGTTGTATATGAGTTCTATCAATTTTTGTCACCTATCATATGTATAGATGAGGTGATGTTTGCATATCTTCCAAAGTGTTTATAAATATTTCCTTAGGATCAGTGTATATAGGGCTCTGGTTTAACAGAAGGTTTCCATGAACTATGATTTCTGTCACAGAGGAGTCGGGGCTCCTGAGCAAATGTGGCTCTGTTGTGGTTCACCTCCCACAGGAGATGCCATTCTGTTACTCCTGTTTTGTTGAGGAAGAACTGAGGCCCAGCAGTCTTTCTGAGGCTGTGCCTAGGCTCATGAGTGTGGTGCTAGAAGTGGAAGGAAGTCTCAGAGGTCAGTAGTGGGACACAGTTCTTCCAAGGACCCACTCCTCTTCAGAGCCTAGCAGGCCCTGGACCCAGCATGAGCTTCACAAATCCTCTTAGCAAACTGAAGCATCAAGATAATGATTATTCCTGCTTCATGTCTGAGGAGATTGTGGCTTGGAAATGTTACATACTTATCCCAAAGTCACATAGCTAGGTAGTCTGGGGCCAGGACTTAAACCTAGATATTTGATTCCAAAACCCAAGCTCATAATGGCAGCACCCTGGTTACTTAGTGTGGTCTTCCAGTGACATCAGCATCACCTGGGAACCTGCTGGAAATGCAGAAGCCCAGGCCATGTTCCAGTCCTATTCCCTCCTGCTCCCTTAGGTAGGCACATGAATGTTTGCAGTGTACACCATTCGGATCTCCAGGCCCAGGCATTAGCTCTGTTCAGTGTCTTTGCTTTAATCTCAGCTTCTAGAACTGAGAGATAGAGCTACAAAATCATACCAAAAGCCTGTAGACTAAAGCTTAGAAAGATTGCAACACCAAACCGCGGTTGCTCTACAGAACCACAAGCCCTAAATCTGCTGCCACCTCTCCTTTGGTCTGACAGTAAGCAGTCTGGGCTGGCCAGCAACCTCACTCTGGCCCTTCCACGTGGTCACTCCCCTCTCCTGGCACCAGAGCAGGAGCTTGGCATCTCCTAGAGGAAGAGAAAATAACAAAGGGCTCATAGGATCTTCTTTGATAAGCCATGCATTTACCCAGTAATATACATATTATTGATGATAATTGCACATTAGTAATGCATTGTTCACATGTAATTTTGGCAGAGGTAACACATTTTAATTCAAAAGACATAGAACTATGCAAAGGATTGATCACTCACAAATCAAAAAGTTATTAAATATACACTCTTATTTGATTACCCAAATTTCTGCCAGCCTCACTGTGGTCATTATAGTATCACCAGTTGACATTCTACCAACCAAACAGAAGCTAGTTACTGGAAGAATGCTTCATCTTCTCTTCAGCCTCCGCTCTTTAAAATCAAATGCAGAAGATGCCTAAGTTGAGGCAATGTGCTGAGCACATAGCTGTGAAGAGTATTACAGGGCAGCATGAAATCAGGACAGGGTCTTGGGAGTATCATCCCCCTTTTGGTGTTGTCTTCCTCTCCAAGAGCCCATAACTTCCAGGCTGGCTCTGTCTGACACTCTCTCTTATCCTGAGTGAGGGGTGGCAAGTATCACCACATCAAGGGGGATGTACATTTTACTGGCAGGATCTGGAAAGAATCATGTTTAACCTACAGGCTTGGCATAGGAATGGTGCAATTGTCTCTATTTTAAAAAGCACAGAATATAAAATGTGGAGGAATCTTAAACATATCATCTGTGACACTCCCATTTTACAGATGAGAAATTTGACCCCAGCAATGTGATTTACCCAGTAACACCACTGCAACTCAGAGCTGGCTTTCCTGTCATCTGGTGGGTGCTCCTTACATTTTGCTCCCTGCTCCTCAATTTTGTGATTTAGATCTTGAAGGAAGAGGTCTTACCAAGGGCCTCTTTTGTTCTATGTCTTCAGAGGGAGGACAAAGCTTGCATCAGGCAGTGATGTTCCAGATACAAGGCCTTTCACAGACCTGCAGGCACACAGCAATAGACAGATACACCCATGCCTGGGCCTGGGGTTTGGACGATTGCTGTTCAGTGTAGCAGCTTTATGAAAACATTAAATGTCATTACTTATTTCTTCATGTCCAAAATGTATACTTCAACATTTTTTCTCTGTAGACAAGTGTCACTTTTACTGCAATCTTCAGGCCAGATGTTCTTGGTATAAGTGGTAACAGCTGCCACGCTGGCAGGAGTGTGGCTCCAGCCAAGTCACTTTGCAAAAGGGCCCAAAAGCCCTCTCTGCGAGAACACTGACATGACAGGAGAAACCCATACCTGGCCCGCCCTGAGCTGCTCAGGAAACCACTGTGAAGGCTGAAACAGGGGTATTTGGGGAGGGCAGTTTGCCAAACCGCTGGCTGCATTTCCCTCTTCCTCAGTGATGAGCTGGAGTCCTGGGTAGGGAGTGCCGAATCTGCCTCCTTTCCTTCGAGCTTCTTTCAAAGCAGTGTTTGTAGTGCCAGCACCCATTATCCACATCCTCATTGGTCTCAGGACCCAGCCATTGCCCTTGCTTTCTGTCATACTTGCCAGAGTCTTCTATGATCTTCAGTTGACATTCTATTGTTTTGGAATTTTGCTCAAGTTGCAGCCGCCTGGTAGCATTTATCTTCTCAGTTCCCTTGGGCCTTGGTGAATTCCTCAGTAAGGTCCCATCTCAGCATCAGCATTTCCAGAAAACACAGGCACAATTTGCCTTCATCTTCAGCTAAGGCTGAAGAACTTGATTCAGCCAAAAAATAACTGTTGCCTTTGCAATTTTGGCCGTCTGGCTGAAGGGTCTGTTATCCAAGAATGCCATCCTACTGAGTAAGGTTGAATTTATAAGACACATGAATACATGGACAGACACACAAACACACTCTCTCCAAAACATAGCTATGGATGGCTGCAGCGTGATGCTTTCTCCAAGAGATGGCGAGCTCATTCAAACAAAGTCTTGGCTCCTTCCCACGAATGGTGAGGCCAGCATTTAGCTGGCGTAAATCACTTTAGGTTTTGAGACTGGCTAGGTGTGAACTCAAAGGATGGAAAACCTTTTGGGCATGGGCTTTCCAGAAGCCAGTGGCTAGCAGAGGTTACTTAGCCCAGGGCCTCCATGAGTGGTCCAGCCATTGCCCCTCCATCCAGGATCATGGGCCTCAGCCCTGTAAAGAAGCGGCTTCCTCCCTAGAAAGATCAAGAGGTGGTGGAAAGAGCTGGGCTTTGGAATCACATGGAACTTGCTTCTAGTCCATGTTTCTAGAACATGCCTCTCCCTAGCTACTTGTTTTTGTGCAAGCAGCTTAACCACCTGAAACTTCAGTTTCCTCATCTGTAAAAACAGGATGAACACAAGTTCTATGGGATTATTGTGATTAATGAATCAACGTTTGTAAAGTTCCTGTCACACTTTACAAAAGGGAATAACTGATAAATGCTATTTTCTTCTTCTGCAGACCAGATAGTGATTTTTTTCACTTATTGAGCTGAAGGATCTTTTAGGAGAATTTCCTCCTCAAAATCAGAACCATTTTCAAGCCTGGTTCTGCAAGTACAGTAAGAACAACTGTGCCTATTATTACACCAGTGTTGCTCAGTTCTAAGTCCACCTTTCTATGTTCTGCTGTGTGACACCGAGGCTGGGATCTGCAGGCTAAAGTTTTCCTCAGTCAGATGCCTTTCTCTTAAATTTTGCAAATAGGGCATGGGAGCAGCAACCAGGGGTTGGCCTGTGGCAATGGCCTTTCACTTAGCATCGCCAGTTGGTTCCAATCTTGAACTTCTTTCAGCACTCCCAGAACCAATCTCATAAAGCCCTAGGAAGGTGCCCTTCCCAGCAGGGCAATACCTGTTCTCAAAGAGCTGAGCCTCTACTCCATGGACTTCTTATTAAGACTTCCTGAGTCACCCAGAGGCAGCAAGGATGTGCTGCCTCCTCAGAGGGCTGAGCCCAGTCCTACAGGGTTCGTCCTCTGAGCTTCTAGATGCTGACACCCCCAATCTTCGCCTTTGTTTCCCACCCTTTTCCTAGTACTCCCAGCTTGCTTTCTTGGACCAGTTTAACCCATCTTCTATATTAAATTCTCTCTGTTGAAATGACTAGTGTGATTCCTGTTGTCCTGACTGGACCCCAACTGATGCACGGATCAAGAGTCCCAGTTTGCCTAGACGATCCTCATTCACACTGGCTTTCCTAGGATCTTGTGTTGTTTAGCATTCATCCAAGACACAATTGTCCTGGTTTCTGTGATAAAATGTAAGGTCGTTTAGTTACGGTTCTTCCCTTTAACAGGCCACGGATGAAGAACTTTAAACACCTGACATATTAGATTCCTTACTGCAGATTTCTATAAATTCTCTTTGATTTAGAGCCATACTTGTATTCGCCTAGGACCAGACTATTCCTATTGATTGTTTAAAAAGAGGAAACTTCTTGAACACAGCTTAGTACTGAAGCTACAAAAGCATTGCCCATCCTGTCTTTCTTGTAAATCTACACATTAGCCCATGAGTGGTTCTCTTTCTAGTTGATTCCCAGCCTGACCTTCTAGGGAAGAAATTTCTCCCACTTAGAATGTTTTATAAACAAATACCTTAGTTTTCATTCTGTAAGTTTTTTGTTACACTAAGGTCTTCCTTCCTACATGATCCTAAAGTGACTAAACCTAAAGGTACTTCAGGATGTTCTCTTTGCCTGGGATGACATGCTCCTTCTCTTCTACCTACTTATACATTTTCCTCCCATCTGCTCAAATACCATTGCCTCCTGGAACTCTCCCCCAGCTAGTGTCTTCCCCCTCTTACAAGCCTATTTCATGTAATTCTCCAACTCACTTTGGCACTGTGCCACCTTCTTATTGGGCTTGGTATCTTTTACAAGGGGGTCTTGTTTTTGTGTTTATTATAACTTTAAACGCATCTTTAACTTGTTAATTTGACCAACTGGTCAGTTCCTTGGTCGAACTGTTTGTGCTTTTTCTTTGAATCCCTTGCAGCACTCATCAATCTTTCTTTTTACTCCAATAATTCCAAGCCTCTTTTATTTAGTCCATTTATGTCCTTCCCCTTCCTGTTCCCTTACATACCCCCCAAGTTCACATACATACCAGGATCATTTCCACTTCTGTACTTTGGTTCACGTTATTTCCTCAGTTCAGAGCATTCCTCCCCCTTCACATCACTCATCCTTCCTGAATCATCCTTCAGAAGCTTCCTCTGACACTCCAGGCTGAGCTAAGTCTCCTTTCTCTGTGCCACCATCGTACCTTGTCACAATCCCTATTATTACATTGCTGCATTACACTAAAACCATCTTTTACATGCCTGGCTCTTCTAGTGGACTTCACAACACCAAGGATAAATGATGTGTCCTGTGCACCTCAGTTCTCAGAGCATGTAATACAATACCTGTCACATTGGAGGAACTTGATAAATGCTTATTGACCTAAACTTAATACATTTTTGCTGAATGATTGAGTGACATTGAGACAGCAATTCTATGAGCTGCCATTTTTCTACCCTGGACACATATTTATCTCCTCTCTTTCCCTGCCAAAACCCCAAAGATTGCTTCACTACACTATATAATCTTTCTGTCACGTCTCTGACACACAAAACACATGTAATCATTCCATTATGAGGCCTGGCACTAAGTTTAAGCTGAGTGTGCAGATTTATTGGATCTTGTACCAGGAAACCAGTGAGGCAGGGGTTTAGAGGGATTTCCCAAGGGGACATAAAATGTTCATGAGCCCTTGTATTTAGAGGCAATTCTATGCTCCTGTGGGAGCCTCAACTGTCCTTGCAGATTGCATTTCTCCATCTACTTTTGAGATACGCAAGCAGCCTACTGCTGTGGGCTGACAGGTAACAAGCAACCTGTACGTTGAACACTCACAGCAGCCCCACTTAATGATGAGAACGCATGCCACTACTGACTTACTGTTTTAGTGCAAAGATGAGCTGCATACAATTTGAACATCTGTTCACTTGAAAATGCGTTTGGTACACTGGCTAGTTTGCTTTGCTGATATGCTTGTGAGTTCCTCTTCTTGGAAAGGATAGATAATACAGGCAGATGACAAGTGTCCAGTGGGTATTCTAACATTCCCCAAGTGTTTACCTGTCCCTTTTGCCTCAGGAATGTGTGTTTTCCAAATCTTCTTCAAACTTTAAGACCCAACTTAAATCCCACCTCCTCTAAAAACCTTCATCAACCATTCAACCATTCAGGCTTTTAGGACCCTCTCTTGAAGTTCTGAAGATGAATGATTTCCATTGTAGTGCTTCATGGAATTGTCTAAAAAGGACAGGTTAGTGCCAAGAGCCCTGGGCTGAGATTTACAAATCCCATACTGGGTCCAGGTTCCTTTGCTATGTGGGCTAAATTACTTCAAGTTGTTGCATTTTTTTTCCTCCAACCACCTTCTTCTCCTTTTGCTCCTCCTTCTCCTCCTTTCTTTCTCCTCATGAATTTTGGAGGGGACACAAATATTCAAACCATAGCATTCCACTCCCGGCCCCCCAAAATTCATGTACTTCTCACATACAAAACACACTGATTCCATTCCAATAGTCCCAAAATTCTTAACTCATTCCAGCATCAACTTTAAAGTCTAAGCTCAAATTCTCATCTAAGTATCATCTAAATCAGATATGGGTGAGATTCAAGGTGTGATTTATCCTGAGGCAAATTTGCCCTCCAGCTGTGAGCCTAGGAAATCAAATAAGTTATGTGCTTCTAAAATACAATGGTGGGACAGGGATAGGGCAGACATTTCCATTCCAAAGGGAAAAACAGGACATAAGAAAGGGGTACCAGGTCCCTACTAAATCTAAAACTCAACAAGGCAAACATTAAATCTTAAGGCTCCAGAATAATCTTCTTTGATTCCAAGTTCTACCTTCCAGACACACTAGAGCAGGGGTTGGGCCCCAGAGGTTCCTAGCAGCCCTGCCCCCATGGTCTTATTGGGTGCAGCCCAATAAGGGTTGGAGTCAGGTGCCTGCAGCTATCCCAGGCTGGCATTGCACACTGGTGGCTCTATAGTTCTGGGACCATGGAAATGGCCCTGCTCCCGTGGCTTCACTAAGCACTGACCTAGTGGAGACTTTCTGTGGTGGCCCCAACCCCATGACTCTGCTAGGCATTATCCTACTGATCATTCTCTGTGGTGGCCCAAACTCTGTGGTAGTTCTATGCCTGGGTCCCAAGGCTCTCTGGGGTATCTTTTGCAATTTAGGTAGAGGCAGCCATGCTGCCATAGCTTGTGTATTCTGCATGCCTGCAGAGTTAGCATCAGGTGGACACTGCCAAGGATTACCACTTGTGCCTCTAGAGCAGCAGACGAAGCTGTACCTGGGCTTATTTGAGCCACAGATGGAGTGGTCAAGGAGCACTGTGCTGGAATGCAGGGAGCAGAAACTTGGTGCAGCAAGCCCCAAGATCCTACAGGAGCACTGAGTCCTTTTTCTGAAACCATTCTGCTCTAAAGACCCTAGCACTCTGGGCCTGTGATGGGAGTGGCAACCTGGAAGATCTCCAATACGCCTTTACAGTTATTCTTCCATTGTCCTGATTAATAGCACCTGCCTTCTACCTATCTGTACAAATGTCCTCATTAAACGGTTGCTTGGCCACACCCTTGGTGTTTTCTCCCAGACATGCTTTTTATATTCTTTACGATATTGTCCAGGCTGAGAATTTTCCAAAAGTTTAAGTTCTGCCTTCCTTTTGATTATAAATCCTGTCTTTAATTCATTTCTGTCTTCTTGAATTTTACTGTAAGTGGTCAAGAGAAGCCGTGCAGCACCTTGAACACTTCTCTTAGCGATTTCTTTTGCCAGTTATCTCGGTTCATTGCTCTTAAGCTCTGCTTCCACAAAACATTAGGACATAGACAAATTAAGCCAAGTTCCTTGCCATTTTGTAACAAGTATGATCTTTCTAATAAGATGTCTCCAATAAGATGTCCCCCATTTCCATCTAAAATCTCATCAGAATATCCTTTACTGTCTGTATTTCTATCAATGTTCTGATCACGACCACTTAAGTAATCTCTAAGATTGAGGCTCTGTCTATAGCTCTCCTGATCTCCTGAGTCCTCACCAGAATCCCCCATTACGGGCCATTCATGGCAATCTAGGATTTTTCTAGCATGCACCTCCGAACTCCCCCAGCCTTTACCTATTACACAGTTCCAAAGCTGCTTTTACATTTTTAGGAATTTGCTAAAGCAACAACCTGACTTCCTAGTGCCTATTTCTGTCTTTGTTTATGCTGCTATAACAATATACCACAAATGAGTAATTTATAAGCAACATTTATTTCTCACAGTCCTAGAGGCTGGGAAGTCCAAGATCAAGGTATCAGAAAAATTGGTGTCAAGTAAAGGCCATTCTCTGCTCACAAGATGGTGCCATGTTGCTGCATTCTGTAGAGGGGCTAAACACTGTGTCCTCATAAAGCAAAAGGGATGGAAAGCAAAAAAGGGCCTAACATTTTTCCTCCAGCCCTTTTATAAGGTTACTAATCACCCCATGATGGCAGAGCCCTCATGGCCTCATTACCTTCTAAAGATCTGACCTCTTAACACTGTTGCATTAAGGATTAAGCTTCAACATAAATTTTGGAGGGGACACAAATTCAAACCATAGCACTGCCCTTCAGTGAAGTTTTAGGCAATGTGCCTCAAGTGAAGTAGAAAATGTAAATGGAGGCCCAGGCTAGAATCAAGACAGTATGGGACCTCAAAGGAGAACGAGAAGTAAAAGCAATGCTTGTCAGAATCAGGCAGAGGACCCCTTTGAATGGCTCCGAACCACTTCCAGATGGCAGAGAAAAGGGTACTGAGTGGCACTTGCAAGGCTGCAGACCTTGCCTAACACCAGCCTGTGGGTTCATAGTAGGGGAATGGTTACATTCTCTAAGCAATTAAAGCTGGAGACCGAGGGCAGAAATAGTTCAGAAAAGAGTGATGGGAGCCAGTGTTGGCTGGAAAAGCTCAGCCAACATTGGGACTGGTTGGCTATTTGCAAAGCTAGACACTCTTGCATTTCTCTTTTTTTCCTGCATTTTTTTCTTTTTGGGAAAATACTTTAAAAGTACTTTAAATATTGATAAGCTAAAGGGAAAGACCTGTGAATTAGTCAGAGTTCTCCTGAGAAACAGACAAATATCTCCTTATAATAAGGAACTGGCTCATGCAATTATGGAGCCCAACAAGTCCCAAGATCTGCTGCCAGCAAGCTGGAGACCCAGAAGAGCTGATGGTACATATTTAGTCCAAGTCCAAAAGTCCAAAAGCCAGGAGAGTTAGTGGTGTGGTTCCAGTCCAAAGTCAGTAGGCTTAAGACCAAAAAGGTAGAATTTTTAGTTTGAGACTGAAGGCAGAAAAAACTCAATGTCTCAGCTCAAGCAGGAGGAGTTTTCTCTTACTTAGCCTTTTTGTTCCATTCAGATCTTCAGTTG
Source organism: Mandrillus leucophaeus (assembly GCF_000951045.1). Classification (NCBI taxonomy): domain Eukaryota; kingdom Metazoa; phylum Chordata; class Mammalia; order Primates; family Cercopithecidae; genus Mandrillus; species Mandrillus leucophaeus. The sequence continues at coordinate 1,794,678 of NW_012100543.1, read as the reverse complement.
ATTGGATGAGGTCCACCTATATTAGGGAAGACAATCTACTTTATTTAATTTATATATTTAAATGCTAATTCCATTCAGACATACCCAGCATAATGTTTGATCAAATATCTGGGCACCCTGTGGCCCAGTCAAGTTGACATATAAAATTAGTCATCACAATCCTGTACCCTCTTTGTCTTATCTCCTGGAAAGTGTTAATGGTGGAAGAAAATAAGGAAAATCTCAAAACTGGTCTTTGAGGGCTTAGGGAAACAGAAGTTCTCTTACCTCACCTTTTCCAAAGAACACCAAACAGTGTAGGTATATTGGAGATTGGGTGGGAGCAAGAGTTATATCTGGGGACATTTTGTATCCAAAATACAAATAATTATTCTAGTTCTTACTGTCTCTTGACTGTTACTTATATTCCCAGTAAGACTTAAAGTCCTCTAAGAACAGGAAAGGAAATCCCCTCTCTCCTCACTCCCCCCACCATACCATTCACCCAAAGCTGAGTTTACTAAATGCTAAATAGTTCACAGACAAAGCCCCTAGGTGTCAGGCAGCATTGCTACTTGAAACGTTCATTGTGCTCATTAAGGGAGAATCATCTCCTTTCCAGAACTCTATCCATAGAAGGTGTGTAAAATGCTTAAAGATTCTAAAACAGCTAATTTCTACTCTACGAAATGAAATTAAACAAATTCATAAGTGCATCACTTAAAGTAATTATTCTTTAAGTTAATATGGTGTCTTTATCACAGGGATTCATACAGGAAACCATTTCCTATGTCTGAACCTTCACATCAAGAACAGAAATGAAAACAAACTCATGATAAATTCAAGGACATAATTCAATTTGTGGAATAGGTAACAACTATTTTAACAAAGAAAAAAGAGTTTAACTGAAATAAATTATAACAATTACATAAGTTTAAACAAAACTTAACTTTAATAACTTTACTTTTTTCCTGTCCAAACAAGACCTTAGCTGTGCAGATGAATAAAATATATGTCATTAAAAACATTATGATCATTTGTACATTTAAATTTTTCATCTTTTTTTTTAAACGTAGCTGTATTTTATTTAAAACCCCCATTTATAATAAGAAAATTATTTTATTTCTTCTAGATATATGAGTTTAAAAAATATTGAAGCCACTCTACGGGTAACTTTGCTCTATATTTAGAAAAAATAATTTTGGAAAATGAAGTTGAGGACCACAATATGGAAAAAGTTACCACTTCAAATCCTTATGTTTGTGCTTAAAAAAGAAAATCAAAGACTTTGAATTCTGAGTGAAGCATGAGTCTCAGGGTAGCTAAATGCCTCAAAGATCACATCTGGGCACTTAAATTTTAAGAGCACAAAAGGAAGTTATGTGGAAATTCTTCTGAATGGAATACTAGATACTTGGTTTCCAAGACTGATCTTTATCTAGCGCAGGTAGACACTTACTAAGAACTTGGAACGATGGAGTGTTAACATTGGTGTTTTGACCCCCTTCTGAACGTTAGCTCATGTGTCTACATTATACCACTGGGGCCAAGGGAATGAGATACATAGGGAAGAATGGGACTTTGGCCTTTGGTGAAAACCTCTAAATTGGAATGTTCTCGAGCGGTCAAGGTCAGGAAGTGCCCTTCTCTTCTGACTTGGGCTGTTCCTTGACCGTTCAGCCCTGACTGCTTTCCCACATTCATGGCCTCACTGTCTGGTGGCTGCGCTCTTTTCTCCCAGAGCCTGACCTTCATGAACCCATCCTGATACTGACCCATATGCACTTATCTTGCTGGACAGTCTGCTGGTATAGACTTTGATGAACCCAGCAGTAGCTCCTTGCTGGAGGGTCCTAGACCTTTCTGACAGTGCAGTGCCCCCTTGTGGTTGGGAACCTGGAGTGCTATTTTGTCAAGTAAAAGTGCAATTAGAGACTCCTTTGTTTCCCTATTTTTCCTACATAATGACATGGATATTACCCGACAGCAGCCTGAGATTGCCCAAGTAGGAGCATTCAGGCACTTCCAGACCACTTCCTGATGTGGCCACATCTGGGGCACAGTAAAAAAAAGTAAGGGAAAGAGCCATTCTAAAATTCTTTGTACAGGTCATTCTCTTTCTAGCTGCTCATCTGGAGAGCTTGACTAAACGAAAGATCATGGAACATCAGCTTTGACAGGACTCTTGAGATTTTATTGACCCCCTAATTTTATATTTCAGAATATTGAGACCAAGAGAGATAAATTTTCTAAAGCGAGGATGTCAGAGAATGGTTGAGCAGGAATACTGGTCTACATGACTCTGCCCGGTGCTCTCTCTGCTCTACAGGTGGCATATTGAAAGAGTTGTGCCTTAAGAACACCATCACAGCAACTTTGAACATTTGCATTTTTAATGAACAAGGTACTAACTAAAATGTCACTTTGTCCAAGTACTTGTGTACTATTTTGTTGCCTCTCCCCAGGTAAAGTGCTTAGATAGATGTTTTTCTTCCAGCAGATGGTGAGATGGGTGACTGACATCCAGGCTAGGGATGGTGCACCTGGCTCTGTTGCTTTTGTAAAACCACAGAAGATGGAAACCTCTAGATTATTTTTAACTTCCTCCCCGTTTAAATAACTATATTTGTATTTCTAATACGTGAAATAGTTAACTATGTAGAGGGAGAGTTAGAGACAGTACCTAATCCCAGCTTGATGCAATTACTTTAACATGAATTTAAAATAAAATTAAAGTTAGCAGTTTAAACTGATGTTTGAGGGTTTTAAAAAGATTTAGTTTCCTTTGGAAGCACTGTGTTATTTGATCCAGTACAATCTTTTTGAGCTCCATGCATAACATCTTTACCCAAGTACCATTACTACTAGATTATGCCCATAGGTTGAGTTACAAATGTCTAAAAATCTTAAAATTATTAAGCTCAGATTAGAGTGTTCAAAGACTATGGTGTTATTTTAGTCTCCTGCCATATCCTCCATTTACTATAAACTTGTTATATTGGCATTCAAATAAAATGTCATAAAGCAAGTATGTACGGAGGTGTTTGGGGTTTGTTTCAGGCTTCTGCGAGCCAAGTTTGCATGGCAACCAAGATGTATAACAGAAACACGCAAATGGTCTTCATAAAAAGAAACGCTGAGCAGGGCTCAGGAACAGGGCAGCTTCTAAGTCGGGGTAGACTATAAGAGCTGGTCAGATCAATGACTGAGGGCCTGGATGGGGACAGGATGTCAACCAACATTGTTTTAATGGTTCTTTAAGTCCCCTTTCGCTGCAGTCATCAAGCGCTAATGCATCTGAGGCCAAGTCTCTAGAGATGCAGCTTCGTGGAATTTGCAGATGGTACAGTTGAAAGGATCCTTCAATGCCATCCTAACCAAACCCCTTGTTTTAGAGATGAGGAAATGGAGACCCAGAGCTATGGTTTGTTCAGTTTCAGAGGGCTGCTTGTATACTCCTAGCAGAAGCACATGAGTATGCACATTTTCTCTGTTTTAGTGTATTCTCTTTTGTTTTCCCAACTGAACATAAATTGCAACTATTCTGAGTTAGAATATAAAAAGCAAGTATGGGTACACAAGGCTTCCATTTGGACATTGCCTCCACAGTATCTCATAGGGAAAGTCTTTCTGCTCTATACATCATGGGCTTCCCAGATCAATCTGTGCAGCAGAACCCCCCCTCATGAGAACGAGTCAGTGATGCTTTGTTTCCAGTATGGAGATGGGATTTATCTACTGAATTAACCCTCCTGCAACCAAGAGGAAGAGGAAAGGGGAAACCATCTTTTAAAATATTTTTGGTTCCCAAGACCCAGATGCAAGAGCAGTTACCTGGAATGAGGTTTCTCCAGAGCAAGCTAAGGTGGAATCCACAAATTGGGAGCTCATTTAAAAAATTCAATTTATTAGTAACCACAAAGGAGGATGCAGCTGATGTGGTCAGCACCAGAAATACCTGTGTGTTTCTACACACTCTGCCAACCCCCATGGTTTCCCCAACCAGCACTGCTAACAGATGCACTGATTGAAACCTATGATAGATACACTGTAATTTGTGAGTACCTCTGAAACCACAAATTGGAACATAAATAAAAGAAAGAAAATGGATGTTTGGTACTACTGGGAATAATAATGTTGCATTAACTGGGAATAAATATTATGGTATTTCATTATATAAGAATATATTATATCATGATAAGAGGAAGGACTTGACAAGGTTATTAATTTGTCTCTTCTTTCACTTAAGCATTTCCATTATTTAGATCCTCCCTGAAAAAACATATAGTCTCCAGTGATGAAAAATATCTAACAATCAATCAGATAAAGCTTTATCAGAAAAGCAGGCCACTATAAATGATACAGAATCAGGGATTTATCATAAGAATTAGACCTCATGCAACCCTGAGAGCTGTTATGCCATCCACATAAGCTTCTTGTCTCTGTGTCTACTATTGATCAAAAGGTCAACAGGGCCAGTGGATATTCATGCAATGGCAGAAAGTAATGACAACCTGGAACTCCATCTGTCTCTTAATGCCTCCAGGCTTGGTAATGTAGGTGACCTGCAGGGTATTTTGGCACACTTTTCCATGGAGATGCCCATGCACCTGACCGAGGATTTAGAGAAGATGAAGAAGGAGATTAATAAGGAGTTGGAGGAGCTGTGGGCCCAGTTACTGCCCCATCACAATAAATCAGCGGATCATTGAAAGTATTTGTGAGTTGTAACAACACCTGATGCACACAGTTCTTTCAAGAGTAAAATGGTTTCACCTCTGCCTTCCAAATCCTGGGCAGATGTCCCCAGTGCCAGCTTTAGCCCAGAACCACCTACAGAAAGAAATTCTGGGAAATGTGGTTTAAGTTCAGCTAGGTTGATATGCTACAAAATCACCCCAATAACCCCAAATCTTTGACTACAGTAAATTAGTTCCAGTTGCTTAACATCTTCACCAAAATTTGGTGGTGTCAGTTTTTCATTTTAGCCATTTGATGTTGTATAATGAATGATATCTCACTGGAGATTTAATTTGCACTATTTGAAGGCTAATGAGATTGAGCACTTTATTACATGTTAATTGGTCATGTGAATATCTTCTTTTGTGAAGTTCCTATTCAATTCTTTTGCCCACTTTTCTATTTGGCTTTTTCTTATTTTGTGTGGATTATTTTTGTATTCTTGATACGTGTTCTCTTTCAAATATATTTTTTGTAAATATTTTCTTCCACTAAGTGGCTTGTCTTTTTGACCTATTAATGGTATCTTTTCATAATCAGCTCCTAATTGCAATGTAGTCTTTTTTTTGCAGGTTCATTTCACATCTCTTTTAAGAAATCTTTTCTTACCTCAAGGTTATAAAGTTATTTTCTTACATTATCTTCTAGAAATGTTATATATTTACCTGCTGTACTGGTTTACATTTATCTACATATGTTTTGTCTGTTTTTCTAGTTGTTTACAATGGAAAGACATTCTCAGAGCAGTTAATTCATCTCTTCTGAATAGAGGCAGAAGTTTGCTTGGTTTTTTATCTTCTTGCCCTGTGCAACATCACAATTTAACACATACCTTGAAAGGAAAGTTGCTGGGTGTTGGATCATTTCTTTGAACCCCACTTCTCTTGATCTCTCAAGTCCTTCTGAGTTTCAAACTCCAACTATTGTTTCCTAGTCTTGTGAGGATACTGAAACTCTGCTGGTTTCTCTAATTCTTAGCAGCTAACCTCTATCTGGCCTCAACTTGTTCCAAAAAAAAAAAAATGCAACTGATCTGAGGGGAAAAGTGATGTATACAATACTGATGCACCTATTTTTATCTGAGACCTTGGTCACTCAAATCCTGCATAATACTCTAACCTTCAAACATCTCCCTCCCCCATTTTATCTGTCTTTTGTAGTTGTTCTCAGTGAGATAGCAGGAATACTTATTTCATATCCTTGCCTAATAATTTGAAGAAACACTGTCTTTATAGGTCTGTTTCTGCTGCTTCTAGTGTATCATGCTTTTTGTACTTGTGTACTGTATGAGGGTTCTCCAGAAAAACAGAACCAATAAGATGTACACATATATATGTGTATATGTGTGTGTGTGTATGTGTGTGTGTGTGTGTGTACTTTAAAAAGTTTGTGGAAAATTGAATTAAAAAGTAAACATAAAAATATGAATTTTATTATTTGATTTCTCAACATAAGCTCCATCCACTTTAAGGCACTTTTATAAGTGATGATACCAGCCATTTAGTCAGTACAGTCTTTTTTACATTATTAGCTGAAGGAAAATTGGTGCGTTTTAAAGAATTTTTTTAAAATTGGGAAACAAAAATAAATCATAAGAAGCCAAATCAGGACTATAAGATGGATGCTTAATGATTTTCTATTGAAACTCTCACAAAACTTCCCATATTTAGTGAGAGAAATGAGCAGGAGCATTGTCAGGGTGGGGAAGGACTGTCTGGTAAAGCTTTCCTGGATACTTTCCTGCTAAAGCTTTGACTAACTTTTTCACAACACTCTCATAGTAGGTCGATGTTATTGTCTTTGGCCCCCCAGAAAGTCTACAAGCAAAACCCCTTGAAGATCTAAAAAAAAACTTTTGCCATGACCTCTGCTCTTGGCCAGTCCACTTTTGCTTTGACTGGATCACTACCACCTCTTGGTAGCCATTGCTTTGATTGTGCTTTCTCTTCAGAATTGTACTGGTAAAGTCATGTTTCAGCTCCTGTTATAGTTCTTTGAAGAAAAGCTTTAAGATCTTGATCCCACTTGTTTAAAATTTCTATTGAAAGCTCTGTCTTTTTCTGCAGCTGATCAGGGTGCAATGGTTTTGGCACCCATCAGGTATAAAGTTTGTTCAACTTTTATTATTTAGTCGGACTTGTATAATCTGAACCAATAAAGATGGTTTCGGTTTGGGCTATTGCTTCTGCTGTTAATCATCAGTCCTCTTTAATTGAGGCATAAACAAGATAAAATTTTCCCTCACAAATTGGTGTGGATGGTCTGCCAATGTGGGCTTCATCTTTAATATTCTCTTATTCTTTCTTAAAATGAGTTATCCATTTATAAACTTCTGATTTCTTTGGAGGCATTGTCCCCCTAAACTTTTCATAAAGCATCACTGATTTCACCATTCTTTCACCCAAACTTCATCATAAATTGGATGTTTCCTTTTCTTTCAATTTTAGCAGAATTTATGTTGCTCTGCTAGGGACTCTTTTTGATGTCTTATCCCTCTTAGTGTCTCAAACTAGCTCTAGTTAGACATTTTATAACAAGTCAGTATGAGTTTACTTTGGTGAAAAAATTTTGAAATCTATTCATAGTGTGTGTGTATAAAGGGATTTATTATAAGGAATTAGCATTGGCTCACATGATTATGGAGACTGACAAGTTCCATCCAAGATGTGTGGGGTGGGTTGGCAGGCTGGAGACCCAGGAGAAGAAGGGCTGATGGTGTTCATCTGAAGGCCAGCAGGCTCAAAAAAAAAAAAAAAAAAAATCAATGTCCTAGTTGGAAGGAAGTCAGACAGGAGGAATTCTCTCTTACTTGGGAAATGGTCAGCCTTTTTGTTCTATGCAATCCTTCAGTGGACTAAATGAGGCCCACCCATATTAGTTAAGGCAATCTGCTTTTTCCAGTCTAACAATTAAAATGGTAAGTGCATCCAAAAACACCCTCACAAAAGCATACAGAATAATATTTGACCAAACATCTGGGCACTCTGTGGTCCAATCATATTGACACATAAAATTAACTATCACATATGCTCAACGATTATTGATTGGGATCCACTAATTTAGAAGGGAAGCTTATTTGTGGAATATTTCTCAGGTCACGGATGAGGTTTAGTCTTTCCAAAAACAAGTTTGTGCTTACTTTAATTAGATAGTTGGACCATTTTAAATTGAATGCATGACTTGAGGTTTTTTACATCGCCCCATATTGTAGACTTGGGCTGCAGATGTGAGCAAGGGCTGATTTGTGATGACAGCTTCTGAGGCACATTTTTTTCCTCTGCTTTGCTCTTTACCAAGGCAAACATTCCTGGTAGTTCTATGGGGTTTGAAGGTGGTAGGAAAATTTAGTTTTAGTTCATTTTCAGACTGAGGGTATAACACTTTGAGTTTCAATTTTAAGGGAAAAGAATTCTGCTACTAAGCTAGTTGCCTTGGACCTTAGACTTTATTTTCTTACAATTCAGCAAGGCTGAGAAAACGTAAGTTTATAAGGTTGGGAAAATTCTCTTGAGGCTAAAATGTGTTCATTTCTGCTTACTTCACTGGGTTTCTCCCTATACTAATCTTTGACCTGAAAAAAACTTCTATCTTTCCAGCTCTTTGCATTTGAAATAAGCTTTAAAATACTTAATCTGGTATTTATATATTGTTATATACTTATTCATACTGTATATTTTATATGTATTATATCATGTAATACATATCACATTATATAATATGTATCATACTATGTAGTACATATATTATAAATAATATTGTATAATATAATACAATATTATGCTTTTATAATAAACCATAGTACTTATATAAGGCAATGTTATATTATATTTTATATTATATTATATTATATCAGGATGTGTATGGCTTGGTATCTGGACTGACACTCTTATACAACTACAAATCTTGGATAACATATTAAAAATAAATTTATATTTCTACCCCCCAAATTAAAAATCACTAACATTTTTCATATTCCTCCCTTAGAGAAAAACAAATTCAGAACCCCACAAAGATAACTGATATTCTGCAATCTTATTCTCTCTTCTATATTCCCTAAAGGCAACCTAGTGATATCTTTCTATTTTTCAATGTTTTACATATTTATATGTAGGTATAAAAATAGACTCTTAAGTATATTTTTCTTCAGCTTTATTTTCTTCCCGCTCTGAATTTTTTTTTTTTTTTTTTTTGAGATGGAGTCTTGCTCTGTCACCCAGGCTAGAAAGCAGTGGCGCGATCTTGGCTCACTGCAACCTCTGACTCCCAGGTTCAAGCTATTCTCCTGCCTCAGCCTCCTGAGTAGCTGGGATTACAAGTGTCCACCACCACACCTGGCTAATTTTTGTATTTGTAGTAGAGACGGGGGTTTCATCATCTTGGCCAGGTTGGTCTTGAACTCCTGACCTCCTGATCTACCCACCTTGGCCTCCCAAAGTGCTGGGATTAGAGGCGTGAGCCACCGCGCCCGACCTCCCCTCTGAATTCTATAGTTAAAAGAGACTCCCTATTTCCCTAGCCTTATGTTTTCATATGAAACAAATTCTATCCCAGGAATATTCAGAGCCTTTACACATTCTTTGCTCATTCTTTCCCATGACTGAAGATGTGGATTATCTGATTGGTGAGTTTGGAATAAGCAATCTGGTTGGTCTCTCTCTGTTTTGGGTGTTGTTTTTTCTGAAGACTGCCAGCAATCAGTTCTGCCCTCCGTTCTGTGGTTAGAGGTCTTTCCTTTGTGGAGAAAGCCTATGGTTGTAAACTATGCTAGTAAACTATGCAAGACTATATAATTTAGGGAAATTCCCAGGGAGATCATTTTGGCCACAGATCTAAACCACATTTCTTCGATCAGCTATATCAAATATATAAATCATATATGTGATTTACATATTATATATAAGTATATATGATATATATGATATTTTATCTCTTAAGTTATCTAACTTTGAAAATAAATCCTATCACTCACATATTTGAAATATAGAGTTATAGTACATGTCTCCAGAAGACTTCCCAGTGAGTAGGAAAAGTCTTCACAGCTAACTCTCTATTTAGATAAAGATTTTAAGAGTTTTCAGGGAGCAATAAAAACCTGAATGGAATTAAGAGCGAAAATCATGTGTCTCTGAGAAAGGAGACTCTGTGGGTGGTAGTGTTGGGAGGGACAACACAAATCCCAGGTATATTTGGTGACCCCACGCATGAAGGGGACCTCTCTCATGCCTACTCCTTTCTTTGGGCAGATTTTGGAAAAGGAACAAGAATGAAGGTAGAAATATGTCTAGGCAGCTATATTTGAGCTAAATTCCTAAGGGCTTTCATCTGTCTGTCAAGGGTGGTACAGTGATGTTAGCATATTTAGTATTTAGTATTGTAGTGCAGCATGAATTTGAAAGACAGAACCAGCAGCCTGAGACAGACCATGCTGAGGAGGCACAGCAGAGGCCCGCATGTATCAGGGAGGGCATCTTGGGACATGCCAACATGATGGACAGATGAACCTAGACTGACTATAGCCCCACTTTCCTCATACCTTGACCTGGGTAGGCACCTGAGGCTTCTGCATAGCCCAGGGGAAAGGAACAGGGACAGTGAATGGATTGAAGTTAAGTTTCCACCACCCAGCAGAATGGGGCTTCCTAAAAGAAATTGTTTTGTTATTGAAAAAAAATAAAGAATATCATTTTTTGGTGCCCTTGATTTTGCAAACTCATGTTTGTCATCTAGGCAGATTGATTTGGGATTTTTAAGCACCCTAAGGCAGTGCATTTCTCCCCACAGACTGATCCCAACCCTAGACTAGAATTGGAACCAAGTCACCTGCTTCTATAAGAAAATTGCTGTGCAGAGATAAATAGCACTCTTAGAAACTTCAACCAGTTCAGAAAGAGCAGTGGACTGTGACAAAGTCAATTCTGAAAGCATCTACAAAGTCATTTTCCTGGACGGACACAATATTATTTACTGTAGAGGAGAGGTGGAAGATAGCTTTGTTAAGAGTAGTGGATAAAATTTACTCTCAGACCCCGAGTTACTAAAAGCTGAACATTTTCCTGGAGAGGAAAAGATGGTTTAGGTGACATGACCTTTTCTACCCATTAGACTGGCCCACTCCTTTATCAACTATAGATGCTGGTGTTCACCTACCTAGTACCCAGATTACTTTGCATCCAAGTGGAGTGGAAACACTGTTAACTGGCCTCCATTTAACCAATTTGATTGTTTCAATTAACACCCTTAATTCCTTCCTTTTATTTGTATTTTTATCAACATTTTATTATGGAAAATTTTATATTTAAAAGTAGAGAGAATATTTTGAGAATAATGAACTCTCAAACATTCCTAGAAGTGGGATTGCTGAGTCAAAGGACAAATGCATGTGCAATTATGCTAGATATTATCAATTTCCTCCCCCCGGGGCATTGTGTAATTTGCATCTCCACCACCAACCCATAGCAGTGCCTATTCCTCACAACCTCAACAACAGCATATGCTCTCAACTTCGGGATTTTTGCCAATATAATATATAGGTGAAAAATTATATCCCACTATAGTTTAATATATATATATATTTACAATGAGTGAGGTTGAACTATTTTCACATGGATTGAGTTATTTGCATTTATTTTTTCAAAACTATATTTATAATTTGCAGAAAATATAAATTATTGTATTTATTTATAGTTTTAGGCCATTTTTCTATAGGGCTGTTGAAATTCTTATTCTCTTTTTAAGATGTTCTTTATATGTTAGGTTAATCAATATAAAATTACCACTTTTCTACATCAAAATAGTTAAATATTGGTAGTTGTGCATGGTTGAGCCCAATATTTGGTCTATTATCCTTATGATATATGAGTTGCCAATATTTGTTATTTGTCTTTTTACTTTTCTTTCTTTTCGTCATGCAAAAGTTCAAAAAATTTTGAGTAATCAAATGCATCTTTTTAATTATTGTTTATTGCCATTGGATTTGGAGTCATAACTAGAAAAGTTTTTCCCACTAATACAGAATGAAGACATTTACCTATCTCTTGTTCTTTACTTGTTACGGTTTTATTTACAATTATTTTACATTTAAAATGTCTGATAATTTTAGAGTTTCTCCTGGCACACAGGATAAGGAGTAAATCCAATCTTACGTCTTTCTGGGTGATGATTCTGGTATCTCATCACTACTTATTAAAGAGCCCATCCCTTCACTCTCCAATTTGAGATGCCACTTCTCTTATATACCAATTAAAAATATACAATTCTGGAGTTTTTTTCTCCCACTCATCTGTCTATTTACATCCCAGTGTTGCACTATGTAATATGTTTTAAATATTTTGTGGGGCTAGTTCTGTCATTACTTCTTTTTTCAGAGGTTTCCTAGATATTCTTGCTTATTTATTCCTCCAGTGAATTTTATAATCGACTTTGTCTAGCTCCAGAAAAAGAACAACTTAATAATTCTTTAGTGAGATACAGTTAATTTCTAAATTAACTCAGAAAAATACCTGATACATTTATGAAGCTAAGTCTTCGATCTGAAAACGAGGCATGGTTTTCTACTTTAAGTCTACTTTTATATCTCTTATGGATATTCAATATAATTCCTTATATGTTTCAAATATTTCTGGTCAATTTTATGCATGGGTATTATAATTAATTAACTTCTTAATCAAACTTATTGGCATTCCTAAATACTGTTTTTTTAATTATGTCACCTAAGTAATATTTATCTATGTATTTGGAACTTATTTTTATAAGTTTTTTTTTTGTTGTTGTTTACTAAACTCCCATAATGCTCATACTAGTTTTTCCATATATTTATTCTTTTGGGTTTTTCTGGTATATAATCATACTATCTACAGAGATATTTATTATTCGTATCCAATTCTTACACCACTAGTTGCTTTTTTCTTTTTTAATTGCATTGGCTGAAACATTCAATATGCCGTTAAATAATGGTGGTGACAGGGCATCTTTGTTTTGCTTCTGAATTGAGCAGGAAATCTTCTGCTGATTTCCCCTTAACAAAGGTGCTGGCATTTGGATTGGAAGATGTATAATATATGTATATGTTCATGTTTTTATCTATATTTATATTATCTATTCACATCAAATTAAGAAATTTAGCATAAATTAGTACTCAGTTGAGTGTTTTTTAGCACGTCCAGTTTCTCTTTAAACATGTTGACTGATATCCAGATCACACTCCCGTCTCAGGAGCCTCCAGCACACGGGACACTCTTGTTTCCACTGGGTGAGCTGCAGGTTTGCCAAGTTTCAAGTTGATTTGTTCCCAGTATGCAAGTTATACTTGTTATTGTCATTCTATTATCTAATTATTACATAAAATGATGACATAGTAGTTCAGGGAAATATATGTTTCTTTGATGAATAACTTAGTAAAAGTGAGCTGCTAACAAAATTACTGTCAATTTTGGTGTGAATAAGACAATTGCAAAAGATTAGGGAAAATTGTAAAAATTTAGATGCATTCTAAACTCAGATTACTTCCAAAATCCCTTAGGTTCTCATCCTGCTTTAAAGAAACTAGAAATCGTAGGCCATGCATTGGCATGGTTTATGTAAGGGAAACAATAAGGAATTTCAATTAGTGAATCCATATTTGACTGAAAAGACTCGGCTTTATACAAAGAGATTCATAACTCAATATAGTATATCAGGTTGTATTTTCCAAAGAAGGCCATAACAATTTCTCCTATACCACTTATTTTTTTTTTTTCAAAAGGACCTTGCCACTTCTCCATCAGGAAGTGGAGATTGTCCCCTCCCATTAAACCTAGGAGGACCTGTGCAACTGCCTCATGTACCTCCACTGTAGATTTTCATTCTGTAACTGAAGTATCTCTGCAACTATTCCCCACTTGGTGTACAAAGATTACTCATGTTATGGATAAGAAGTTTTCCTGAGAAGATACTCTGATTGTAGCAATTAGTCTCTTTTTGTAAGTTAACTGCACATTTTTCTCTAGCCTCACATTTTAGCCCTACACACACCAATACAGAGAAAGGTGGAGAGAGTCAGTGCAATAACAGATGAACATGGGTTAAATTGAGTATTTTCAGGGAATTAAAACAACTGTACAAAAAGAAGATTGGTGGAACTGAAAGAATGAGACATACGTTTCCAAGAATCCACACAGTTTCATTTGGTGCAGCCAAGAAACTGACATTTAGAAAACAGAAATAAAAAATAAGAAGAATGTTTTCTGGGGTTTACCATTCTGGTGATCTTTGCTTCAAGTGAAGTGGGAAAGTAAGAATACCATAAATATGTAGATTAGGTTTGTCAGAGGAAATACAGGATATCCCATTAAATTTGAATTTCAGATATACAACAAATAATTTTTTAGTATAAGTATATCCCAAATATTTAATAAAATATACTAAAAATTATTTTTTATCTCAAATTTAAATTTAACTAGGTTCTATACCTTTGATATCTTTACTGTGTTATACCATCTAACACTAGTCAGAATGGCTATTATTCAAAAGTCAAAAAATAACAGATGCTTGCAAGGTACTAGAGAAAACAGAACGCTTATACACTGTTTTTGGGAGTGTAAATTAGTTCAGCCATTGTGGAAGACAGTGTGGCAATTCCTCAAAGACCTAAAGATAGAAATACCATTTGACCCAGCAATCCTCATTACTGGGTATATAACCAAAGGAATATAAATCATTCTATTATAAAGACCCATGCATGTGAATGTTCACTGCAGCACTATTCACAATAGCAAAGACGGAATCAACCTAACTGCCAATCAATGATAGACTGCGTGAAGAAAATGTGGTACATATATATCATGAAATACTATGCAGACATAAAAATAATGAGACCTTGTTGTTTGCAGAGATATGGCAGGAGCTAGAGGCCATTATCCTTAGTAAACTAACAGAACAGAAAACCAAATATGGCATGTCCTCATAAGTGGAAGCTAAATGATAAGAACACATGGACACATAGAGGGGAACAACACACGCTGGGGCCTTTTGAAGGGTGGAGGGTGGAAGGAGGGAGAGGATCAGGAAAAATAACTAATGGGTTCTAGGCTTAATACCTGAGTGATGAAATAATCTGTACAACAAATGCCCATGAGACAAGTTTACCTACGTAACAAACCCATACTTCTAGCCCTGAACTTGTGAACTTGTACCCCTGTACAATTTAATGATTTTTCATATATTTACGGTTGTGCAACCATTGCCACAATCTACGGTTAGAACATTTTCATCAGCTCTAAAGGAAAATAACACCCATTACCAGTCACTCCCCATGCCCACCTCGGCCCTCAGAAAACCCTGATCTACATTTGTGCCACTAATCTGTGTCTTTTACCACAAATCTCTGTTTTGTCTCTATACATTTGCCTATCTGAACGTTTCATATAATTGAATCATACAATGTGTGTTACATCCTGTATTTTTATTTTCTAAATCCGACAGCCAATTGTCTAGAGCAATGAAAAGTAATGCCAGCCAAAGAGAACACAAAGAGGAAATAAATTAGAAGCAGCCGGTGGAGAAAGTGGCATAATGAGAACCTGGAGGAGCTGGCCCATCCCACACTGTAGCCTCTTCCCACAAAGGCCAAAGTCTAAGCATAGTCAGGCCCTCTGGCTAGTTTAAGGGAAAAAATTATTTACTAAGGGAAACCCACAGCAACTCCAAAGGACCCAGACAGTCAGACTGGTGGCAATGCAGCCTGGATCAACACCTAAGAACCTCACTGAACTGCTGGCAAAGAGGATCCTCTCCACCAACTCTGTGCCCTGGCACTGTGGAGAACCCCATAGATTATGTCAGGGGACCTCTGCCACTACTGCCTCTGAATGCCTCATGTCTCCGCCATGCTCCACTGTCCTCCAGAACAGCAAAACAGATTGCACGTTGAACTTTTTCTTCACCAGTATGCAAAAGATGGGGAAATAGCACATATTTCAGGAAGCCTCCATGATCAATTCTTGAAGTCTGGGGTGGTGGGTACAATCAGCAGTAACTGGGCTCACGTTCCAGTGCCTTGGGTACGTGAAGATTGGAAAATTTAATTTCCAGCTCCAACTTAGAAGAGACAGGACTCTCAAATGTGGGAAATTACCAAACCATAGGAGAGGCTTTCAAAAGACCTGGAGCCGTCATAAATATGGTACATATCCATCACCACTACTTTTACCATTGCTTTCCCTATTTTGCTTGGGGAAATGTAGAGACAGCTTCATGTATGGAAAAAAGTGAAGATGGGTAAGAAATGATACCAAGTAACTCTCTGCCTACAGCAGATGACCCAAGGCTCCATGACTGAACTGTCAAAATACCTGCAGCCCAAGAATGCAGAAACATTTTATGGTGCTTATAGTTCTTAGGCACTCTTACTTTTGGAATCTTTACAGTATAACACATATTAAAATTCACTCACACTACCCATTAAATATACATTTTGCTCATATTTTTAAAAAAATCTTTATAATTTTGTTTTTAAAACTATGTTTGCTTCAAGCAGTTTCTTAAACTTAAAAATTGCAGTGATTGTTTCAATTACAATGTAAGCTCAAGAACTCTTGCAAAATAAGAAAATTGAACATACAATCCTTTCAAGTATAATGGACTTTTTTCCTACTAATATCAAATTTAACAATGAAAACATTTGGCAGAGTGTAACATTTTATAGACATCCATTAACAAATCATTACTTTGATCATTCAGTCTTCTATTTATTCTTTGAATACAAATAACAATTTTATGCCTCAACCCTTTACAAGAAGCATTGGAAAACTTAATGGATAAAGCATTTCTGTGGGGATACTCCTCTACTAAATTATCTGTGGGATTTGGCAGAAAAGAGAGTTTAACAAAATCTGAGATGAGAAGAGGGAAACACTGCAAACCACGGCTGCACAGAACCCTGGCTGAGGTTTTTCTCAAACTGATGACTCTTTTCCTCTCTTCTGGTCTCTAGGATACAGAAAAATTCCATCTGAACTACACCTTCAAAGGAAAAGACAAGCAATTCCCAGTCAAAATTGAAAGGGAGTGGAAGAGAGTTTACCCACATGATATTGGCACACAGCAAAAAAGAAATGGGCAGAGCTACTCACCTTAAACATGAAAATTGTTGGAAAAAAGTTTTGCAAATACATTGTAGAAAGGGATGATGATGATGAATTGGTAATAACTGATGAGAAACAAAAGGGACATCAAATGCCAAAGGCAGACAACAGATCTTAAGAAGTCCTCTTACAAACAAGCCTAATGAAAGACCTCGTAGACAAGCTATGCAAACAACAGAATAAGATGAAAAGAGAATTTTTAGAGTTAAGGAAACAAACCAATAATCCAAACACCACATTACAGAAAATATAATTAATTAGAAATAGAATGTAACATAATTCACAGAGCTTAAAACTGAATTTTTAAAATTGGCACCTATGAAATATTTAAAATAATCTCAATGAATATGGAGGGAAAAAAGATTAAGATATTAAAACAATTAGATACAATCTAACCTAAACATCACTGGAGTTGCTGAAGTAAAGAATCCAGTAAACAAAACCAAAAAATGTATTGAAACTCCTAATAGAAAAAAATATTCAAGGCATTAAGTAAACATTGAGTCTACTGATCAAAGTCACACCATCTGCAAAACAAAAACAAAAACAAACAGATATAGAATAATTGATACTGTGACATAGTGAGCTAAGGTAATAGATCTCAAGGAAGCATTAAAAACGACAGAGCTAAGGTGACAAAATTAACATACATATGTGTGAATATGTATTTACATCATACTAAAATATAACTTAATATATTAATAATAGTATGTACATTGATATTAAGAGAAGCATCTAAAATAACAGAAATATTGATAGTAAAAGGGTGGACAAAACTATACTATATCAACTTCACACCCAAATTATAGAGGAATTCACTATGCTTTCATCTATTCTTATATAGTTTTACTACTTACATTTAGATCTTCAATTCATTTGGAACTTATTCCTGTGGATATTGTGAGAAGTGAATCTATCTTTATTTTTTTCCAAATGGTTTTCTAGTTTTTCCACCATCATAATTTAAAAATTCTATCTTTGCCCTGGGTATCTCAGAAACCACCATTGTCATATTCGATTATATATTACCTAATGTTCCATCTATTTCCATATAATTTCATCTATTGCATATAGTTCTATCTATAATGTATTGTTATATTCTAGATTACCATATAGTCTCATCTCTTTCTGAACTTTCTATCCTTGTCATTGATTTTTCTGTCTATTCACACACAATTACCCAGCAGTTTTATTTATCAAGGCTTTGTAACGTGTTTAGATATCTGGAGGGCTAGTCTTGCCACTTAAAACTCTTCCTTTTTAGTATTTTCCTAGTTATCCTTGCATGGTTTTTTTCTATATGAATTTTAGTATCAATTTGTCTAGTTTTAAAGGCAGTTTATTGATATTTTTCATTGGGATCCTTCCATCAATTTTATAAATTAATTTCAATAGAATGGATATCTTTATGATATTGAGAAGTCTCAAGCAAAAATAAGCAATATTGTTTCATTCAAGTCTATTTTTGTGTCTTTCAGGAAAGCTTATAGATTTTTTCAAATAGGATTTCAGCATTTATTCCTTAGTTTATTCCTAAGTGTTTTATTCTTTTTCTGTTGCTATGGAGGTTCTATCTTTTTTTGTTGCTAAATGGGAGTTCTCTTCTATTACGTCTTATAGCTGGCTATCATATGTGCATGTAAAATTTATTGATTTATTTTAATAACAAAGCGTCTTCGAAGAAGGTGTGCTGCGATCTGTCCCACTCCATTCCCCCATTATATTGTGGGCTGGTAATTACCATCTTTGAGTCCATTTGGAGAAAGAAAAGTTGATTGAGCCAGCAATCCAGGTTAGGGCACAGGTCTCTGGCATTTGCTGGCTAAGCAATGGTTTATTTCTTCTGGTTGGATAAATCCTGACAACCCAGCTACATGTGATAATGATAAATCATGATCTTTTCAGATTATATTCTATCTGACCTACTTCTCAGAGATTATGAAATCCAAGAATATTTTTCTCAATGCATTGCCATTGAAATGCCATTAGTACAAATTTGACCTGGTCTTTTTCCTATGGAGCTCTTTTATGTTTAATTTCCATGAAGTTTCCTGTATTTGTTTCCAATTCCTGGCATAACTAACACAAATTTAGAAATTCATGGCCACACAAATTTATTCTTAGAGGCTATAGGTTAGAAGTCCATCATGGGTCTCACCGGGCTAAGATCAAGGTTTGGGCAGGGCTGAGTCCTGTCTGGAATTTCTAGGAGAATCCGTTTCCTTCTCGTTGCCAGATTCTAGAGGCCACCTATATTCCTTGACTCATGGCCTCTTCCACTATCTTCAAAGTCATCACTCCAACGTTTGCTTCTGTCTTTACATCTCCTTTTCCTGTTTTGATGATCTTGGCATCATTGGTATCATTATGTCCTATTATAAGGTTATAATATGTTATAAGAACCCCTGTTATTACACTGGGCCTAGCTAGATAATTCAGTGTAATCTACCCATATCAAGATGCTAAATTTAATCAAATCTGCAAAGTTCCTTTGCCATGTCAGATAACATATTCACAGGTTATAGGAATTAGGATGTGATCATCTTTGGGTGGATGTTATTCTGTCTGCCAAACTTCTTGTTTTAATTTTTTTACATAACATCATGGTGTTGGAATATCTAAGTGACCTGTGTTTAGATGTCTACTGGAGAGCAGTAGAGTATAGAAAAGGATTCAGGCTCTAGAGTCTGATAGGCCTGAACTTGAGTCCCAAGATTCTTTGTCTGACTAACTGGATGACTTAAGAAAGTAGCTTCACTTTTCAAGGCATCATTTTCTTTACCTATATAATTAAGTAGATATTAAGTGTCTAATTCTTAAGGTTGCTGAAAGAAATAAAAGAGTTGAAAACAGCTCATCAGTGTTTGGCCTTACGCTGGGTTCCACTTGGCGGCCTACATGGGCTTCATGCATCCAATTCTGACATTAGTTTTGAAGGTGTATTAAAATATTTTTTATAATTTTATTTCACGGCTGCTTGAAAAATGGGCCTAAATTAACATTCCATCAATGCTCAGTAAAAATATTTGAAGCCCATCCATATACAAAAGAAAGTATTTGTTGTTTTTCAAAAACAGTATTTTCTGATTATATTGTACTGTCATAGCTTATTCCAGTAGAGTGGAAGACACAGTGGCAAGCTCTGCTATCTTAAGTCAGCCCACAAACAACTAAGTTGTAGAGGACTTGCCTAGCATTAACATTGCTCTACCTGATAGCTTAACGAAGTATTTGTTATGCATTCCTTTGACTATGCAAAGAATCATCTAATCCTTCATGCCTCCACCATATTCTAATCTGTTCTATCCTCTATCCACCTCCAAATAACTATTCTCCTTGGGTAGCACATCATCAAAGACAGACTCTTTCCGTATTGTGGTCCCAGCTTTTATTTCTCTATTTTGCAAGCTGAGCTTGGCAAGTCTATCTGCTAATGTACCTACTCCTACATCTGCGATTCTAATTGAATCCACACAGTTAGATTTAATCATACAACCTCAGTTCTCATCATTTTCTGCTACTTTGAGAATGTTTAGTTTGCAAGCTACTGTATTTCTAGTTATTATCTGGCAAAGGATTTTGTTGGTATCTACTGTACTGTCTTCCTTCCAGTTTGACTTAGTTGATGTATATAAACAGTTACAAACACAACCAAAAGAAACAAGTTAGAATGGCTTTGTCTTCTTAGTATTGTACTGTACTTAAATTCTTTCTGGTTCAATTTTTTTATTCAAGAACAGACTTTGAAGGGATTAGCCGTAATCTAACCCCTTCTTGACTTACATGTAAAACAAACTTGTCCATTATCTATCTCTTGGTGATTTCAGAATTAAAGGTCTTTGAACCTTACTAACACAGACGATATGGTGGATGGAAAATATCATTATTCTATGTGTCATAACAATTTTAAATTCTTTTCAGACATGTGTTCCTGTCTTCATTGGCATTTGTCTAGGATGTTTTATATGATTAGAACTTAGTAATGGAGAAAGCTCAATTTAGCAAATAATTGTTGAGGGATTAAGAGCATTGCACAGTACCATGATCCTCTGGTTTGCCTAAGGTTTCCCAACAAATCATCTGACAATTTTTCTCATTGAGCTGTGCCAGCATATAGCAAAGTTTGTATTAGCTTGGCCCAAATGGACTCAGTTAGAAGACAGTATCTCTGCAGCAGCAGAGCCGCCTCCTAGCCTGCCTCACTCACCATCCTGAGCGACACCCTCCCTGTTGATCTCATCCCCACAAGCCATTCTTTTAATGTTTCCTGGGTGGAATCTCATTTCTGCAGCCCACTCCTATCCTAATCCACAGAGTTCACTTGCTTACTAAGAGGTTTCCTCCACTGGAACGGGAACTCCAAGCTCAGAGGTGGTGCTATCTCTTCCTTTTCCTTCACTGGATTATCAACATGCATCCAATCAGCAAATCTGACAGTGGCATTTATATTAATGCTTTCAGAAACCCAATACAACTCAGATAACATCTTGTGCAGGCTGCAACCCTGGACTTTGTCACCACTGAGAATACATGAACCCAGGATAGGCCCTCCTGGGAAGTAGGGTACTTAAAGTGATCTCAGAGTCCCCCAAATCTCCACACAGGCCATGGACATATTTCATATATGCAATATTTTATTTCATTTTTGTTTTGTGCTACACTCGATTTCTTGATGTGGAAGCAGCAAAAATGCCAAATATCTCCTTAGTAGCATTTCAAAGTACCTTTTAATATGACTCAATAGAGGAAATAATTAAGCATTTGTGTTAAATTGTGTATGTTAAAGATATTAGAAAAACACAAAATAATTTTCCAATGAATTAGAAAAACACAAAAGGTTAATTCATATCTAATTTTAAATGAAATCGAAAGTGTAAAAGTTACTAGGGATACCATTTAAGTAAAAAGAGAAACATAAGAATTACACCATATGTAAATGCAGAGCACTGAAAGATGATAAGCATCATTCCAGGGCAACACCAAATAGAATGAAGACAAAGCTTCTGTAAGAAAAAGAAAATTGCTGACTGTAGTAAAAACTCACAGTCAATTACCTATTGTGAACCCATGACAGAATACCTGCAGAGAGACAATCACAGCCCAAGACACCATAAGAAAATGTGCACTAGGTGTTTATACTCTTACGGCCCTGGGAAAGTAAGACCGTGGAGGACAGTGATGAATAAGGCCTCCTGCAGTTGTCAGGCAGAGGTGATGCAGGTTCACTAGCAATTGCTGTTCTATTCTACACACACTTTGGTTAACATAGACACCAAGAAGCAGAGACCTGCTAGTAATTTTTCAGTGGCTCAGATTCCAGGAATTTCTGTGTTAGAAACAGATATTTGGTGGTCTGAGAATATTACTGAGCAAAGACACTTTCTCACAATAAGCAGCTTCTGATTGCAAGATAAGAATTCACCAGAAAATGTCTATAAATTTTCACTAAACAATAAAGATTTCACAGGAAGCATCATAAAGCCTATTACTAACTTGGATGAGTAATATTGTCATTGTAAAAAAAAAAAAAAAACCAAAAGAACAAACAACTAACATTGTCAAAAAAGTAGAATAATTTGCCAAGCAATAAATCATCAAAAAATATATAAAACTTCACTGCAGACCAACCTGGGTAACACAGCAAGGCCCTGTCTCTATAAAAGATAAAAAATAAAAATATTAGTCGGGCATGGTGGTGTGCACCTGTACTCCTAGTTACTCAGGAAGCTGAGACAGAAACATTGCTTGAGTCCAGGAGTTCAAGGTTATAATGAGCTATGATTGCACTACGGCACTCCAGCCTGGCGCGGAGTGAGAATACGTCTCTAAGCAAAACAAAATAAAACAAAAAAACTGACAAATTTACTGTTTAAAAATTCATTTTAGGTTGACAAAACAATTAGCATTCCTTCTGCAACCAAGATCAACATATAAAAATGTTGTCTGATTGTGTAAACCAAGATGACAGGTTGAATATACTATGCATACCTTACAAAATCCTAACAGGGGAAGGGCACATCACACGAAGCTGCTCAGAGTTTGTTTAGCATGGCCCGCCAGTCTCCATTGTAGTCGTAGCTGGGGATTCCTTTTCAAAGAAAATAACGAATGATTTGTTGACATGGTTATCTTCTTCAATATATCTAATCGGAGATACTTTCTTTATAGGTCTAGACATGTAATTATGTCTTTATTGTCTCCTAAAGCCAGTTTTGCTTCAGTCTATCTAAGATACTGATGATACGTCTTCAAATCAATAAAGGTATCTAAAAATAACAATGAGAAAAATAAAACCTTTTGCACTAGTTAACAAAAACACTTTATCCAACTGCCAATCTCTCACTTAGTGTGCTTCTACCACAAAGCTTTTCTCATTGTTTCTTTTTCAAGCATTTTCCCCCAAAGTTTGCAAGGGCTCTATAATTGTGTTATCTGCAGGCCTATGCAGGACTCTGGATGAGCTAGCATCAGGCATTTGGGGTTTAGCAAACAAAGTGGACAAGTTTGGCATGTCCATCAGCTGAGTGGTGGTGCCCAGTGTGATGGTTTGTCATTTTCACACATGTTGGATGTACACAGCATTTAAAGCAGCTGAGGTTCAATCAGAAACGTTGGTACCTGTGTAACTGTAATATCTTAGCAATTCCATAATGAAATTCACATGGAATCTCTCAACCTAGCCAGATTTGTGTCAGCTTCCTTAACATGTTCCAGTTGCATGAAATACTAATTAAAGGTACTCATTGTTAACTGATATAAATAGTCCCCACTTAGCCCATTATAGGTATGGGCTGTAAAACAAACAATTATGTGACAGATGATACACGTTAACATGGAGAAATTCTGTGATGACATTTCTGTAACACTGCAACCTCTTCAACCACCATATGTTCCACATTAGGAGCTAAAAGGAGTGTTCTGATTATAAAGGTGATGCACCCACTCCCAGTTTCTGACTTTTGTTCCAAGAATAGAAAAACCTGAGGCACCTCTGAAGGACTTACATTACAAATGGAGCGAAGTAATAAAAGCATTAATGGGAGTTGGTGTTCAACTGTCCCATGTATCCGGAATTTTCCATCCTGGTGCCCAGCAACTTCTCCTACAAAATTGTCCCATTTAGGGGAGGGTAATCAAGGGAAAGCAATCATATACAATGGAGTACTGGAGTATGTCTTTCTTTAAAAGTCACAAATTTGTTCCTGTGAACCCAGGTTTTTAAAAGATTTTGACGCAGTGGGAATTTAAGTTTAAAATTTTTTATTTCTCTCCAAGAAATAAGTCAACTGCATGTCAAAATAATCCATGAATACCAGTAATTTCCTGGCAATCAAATAAGTGCACAAATTAATTAAATTAAACAGTGGCAAACCATCTCTGACTCCTTCATCTTTTTATCTTATTCACCCCATATAAATTATAGGTGAATCTTCTGAAACTGGCTAAGGAAAGATTATGTGACAATTGATTCTATCAAGAGACATTGGGGCCGGGCCTGGTGGCTCACGCCTGTAATTCCAGCACTTTGGGATGTCAAGGAGGTCAGGAGTTTGTGACCAGCCTGGCTAACATAGTAAAACCCCACCACTGCTAAAAATACAAAAATTAGCCAGCTGTGTTGGCGTGTGCCTATAATCCCAGCTACTTAGGAGTCTGAGGCAGGAGAACCGCTTGAACCCAGGAGGCAGGGGTTGCAGTGAGCTGAGATTGCCCCAGTGCAC
Organism: Mandrillus leucophaeus; assembly: GCF_000951045.1. Classification (NCBI taxonomy): domain Eukaryota; kingdom Metazoa; phylum Chordata; class Mammalia; order Primates; family Cercopithecidae; genus Mandrillus; species Mandrillus leucophaeus. Next base: position 1,770,119 of record NW_012100543.1, on the reverse strand, counting down.
TCCAGCCTGGGCAACACAGTGAGATCCCATCTCAAAAAAGTAAATAAATAAATAGACATTGAAATACACATTTTGGTTAAAGAGCAGCTTTCTTTGAGTAAAAGATTGTAAACATCCTATTAAATTACAAATTGCTCTTGTATAGATAGCAAATGATATCTATGCAACTTCTAGTAATTCTGAAAAAAATGGCATTTTAAAATAATTACTAAATTCATTACTCTGTATTGATTTCATTCTTTGCCAGGTGCTATCTTAAAAGCTTTATAGGGTTTATCTTGTTTACTCTTTCAAAGCCTAGAAGATGCAAATTATTATTGCTGCTGTTATTCACATATTACAGACAAAGTGATTGAGACACAAACTTTCTCAAACATTTGATCAGCTATTACAAGAAAGGCTCTGTGATGAGTGTTGGGATAACAATGTTAACAAAATAGAATTGATCCCACCCTCTCTTTGGTTTTGTTCTGGTTTTTTTTTTTTTTTTTTTTTTTTTTTTTGGAAAGGGTGTTGCTCTGTTGCCCAGGCTGGAGTACAGTGGTACAACCATAGCTCACTGCAGCCTTGATCTCCTGAGCTCAAGTGATCTTCCCGCCTCAGCCTCTTGAGTAGCTAAGATTACAGGCACATACTATCATTCCTGGCTAACTTTTTAAAAAAACTTTTGTAGAGATGAAGTCTCACTATGTTGCTCAGGCTTGTCTTGAACTCCTAAGCTTCAGTGATCCTCCTGCCTCCACCTCCCAAAGTGCTGGGATTATAGGCATCAGCCACCACCCCAGCCTGGCTCCATCCTTGTAGAAATTACAGTACGGTGAGGGAGAAAAACATACATCATTAGTAATAATCAATGAAATGAAACTGTGCTAAAGGCCAAGGGGAAAAAGTCCTGAGATCTTTGAGAACACATAAAAAGGGTGTGTATTCTAGTTTGGTTCATCATAGAGGACTCATCCAAAGAAGTATATTCGAGACTGGAAATTTAAATGGGATCCTAGCAGACAAAGTGGTGAGCAAAGAGCTTCCTAGGCAGAGAAATTATTGCAGTGTTGTGAGAATGAAAAAAGATGGGCATGCACATATTGAGATAGTGATGAAACTGGAGTCAGAATCAAACTAAGGCTACCTGATACCACATTCTGTGTACTATCTGGTGCATATTATTGATCCTTTGGCACTTTTATGAGAAAGAGAGGAAAGAAGAGGAGAGAAGAAAAAGGAAGATAAAGGAAGAGAAGGGAAAAAAAGAGGAAACCAAGGCTCAGAAAGGTTAATCAATTTGCCCAATTCTGACTCTCACACAGAGTCAGAATTCAAATTTGGCAGTCTCTAAAGCTCATATTTATACTTAAAATGCTATGCTCTGAACCATGATACTAAAAACTAACCACTATGGAAATTCATTAAAAATTTTACAGGTGTTTCTATTTCTTAACCACAAAGATGTAATTTTTAAAAATTATATTATGGACATTTTCAAATGCAAACCAAGGTAAAGAGAAATAATATAATGCAGTATTCTATAACCATCATCCAGATGAAACCATTACCAATATTTTTCTAATGAAATAAGTGAGTCTAATGAAGTAACTTTAGAATAAGGGGGAAATTACCGACAAGCAGAACAGAATTTTATCAGAAAGAACTAGTGTCTTCTGCCTAGAATTGTCACTTCCAAATACCATATTGAAGTATCACAAATAAATTCCCTATGTAAACCACAAGAGCGTGAATAGGGGCATTCTTTTCCTCCGCGGAGTTAGATAAGACAGTACAGTGTTTGGCAGTATCCCTTGTAAGTTAAACTGCCTTTGGCTTCACCCTCTTGATACATCATTGACATTTAGAAGTTGGATGGCATAAGCTGACATTCCAGAAAAAGCAAATCTGCCTTAGCATATGAACGACATGGTTTTAAAGAAAGTCTCTTGGGCCCATTTGAACAGGTTTTGATATTTGGGAAATATACTTTGTCTTAAGGTTGTTTGTAACAGAAATATTAGAAAATGCTGTACAATCTTCTACAATGATAGCAACACAAAAATAGTTTTTAAAGATTATAACTACTTATCTATTTAAATATAAATACACACACCCAATGGTGAGATCATCTCGTGGATATATCTAATTGCCGTGAACTTGACTCTATCCACTTGGAGGACAGAAAAAAATTGTTTGTGAAATTTCTCCTCCTATCTCCCAGATGAATGCATAGCCTTAGGGAATTCATGATGGAAGCTGTGAATGAGCTCTGCTCTCACATAATTGCAACGTTGCACGCCACTGAAAATATAAGCATCATGTTAAAATTACACAACTTGCAAAAAACAACAACAAAAAAATGAAATACATTCTCAAAAGGAAAGAAAATCAGTTGAGTTTGCCCTGAAATAAACCAGATGTTGGAACTAACAAACAAGGATTTTAAAGTCGTTATTAAAGATATCTTAAATGAAGCAAAAGAGCATGGTTTCCATGAATAAAAATCTCAGCAGAGAAATAGGAAATTACAGAATATAAATAGAAACAAAAGAGAGGAAATTCTAGACCTGAAAAACAAAATTTTGGAAATAAAAAAAAATCACTAGATGGATTTAACATCTGAAAGGACATGCAGAGGAAAGTGCAAGTAACCTTGAAGACAGGGCAATAGAGATTATGCAAGGTGAAGAAGAGGGGGAAAATCAAGAACAGAGCTTTAGAGACTTCTTAAATAATATCAAACAGTGCAATGTAAAATTCAATGAAAGACAGAAATTTACAGAAACAAGAGGCTAAATGAACACCAAGAATCATAAAACCAAAGAAGTCCACGTTGAGGCACAACACTGTCAAACTGTCCAAATTGCTTAAACCAACTGATTTTAATGTACCTCTTTCAGACCCAGACAAATCAATTGGATATGAAATTAGTGAGAACGTAGGAAATGTGACCAATAAAATTAAAAATTTTATCTCATAGGTACATATAGGATCTTGTCCACCAACAAATAAAATTATTTTTATGCATACTTAAAACATTTCTAAAGATTAACTATACATTGACCCTAAAGACTCAAAATATCATAAAGACTTGATATCATAATAGATCACATCCTCTAATACAATGCTGTTAAGTTGGAAATTGATATTAAAAAGATAATTTTAAAATTATATGTATATTAAAAGTAAAAACTAAAAAATACACTCCTAAATAATTCATGGGTTTCAGAGGAAAATGATGTTGCAAATAACAGAATATTTAGAACTAAACAACAGAAAAGCATACCATATTAAAATCTACATGTGAGTTATAATAAAGTGCTTAGAGGCAAGTTTATGCATTCAAATACCTTATGAAAAACAATAAAAAGTTATAAATACTCAAAACACAGAAGCCATAAGAAGAACAGAAAACTCAAGGAAAGTAGAAGCCAAGGAATACTAAAATGAAACATTAATAAATAGAAAGTTCAATATAATATAAATGATTAACAAGATAAAATGCTTTCATTTTGTAAAGGCTTAAAGATGGCAAATTTCTAACAAAATGGAATTTAAAAAAGAAGAGAAAAATAAACGATATTAGCAACAAAAATATAGACAATTTCTACAGATTCAGGGGAGACACAAATAATCTAATAATAATATTTCTGGGGAATAGCTATGTGATCATCTTAATGCATATAGAAAAATTGTCTGATAAAGTTTAACATTTGTTCATGTTAAACAGAAAACAAAATGTTTGTCAGACTGTGACATCCTATCTTTCCTGTTATCTCAGGATATTGGTTGAAGTTCCAAAAGATTAAAACAAAATGATAATTTTTAAGTACTTTTATATTCTAAAACAAATAGCTTAAGCAACCAATCATGGAGAACTTGGAAAGGGGTAGTCAATTCCTCTTCTGTCAGCATCAGCCATCTCCCATCTCAAGGAGATAGAAAAGAACCTTAACATTTCATCGAGAAGGTGGAGCCTTCAGTGTTGTGCTGTGCAATCTCACACACACATACACTGGGGAGAGAAAAAAGGTACTTATCTCTAATTAAGAACAAATGAGACGGCCTTCAAAAGAGCCTCTTGGAAAAATCTGACATGGAGGCTTTGATTTGAGGACTTTTGGACTGGTACCCGCCTCCTGCCTTGGGAGGAAGTCTAAAGGCAAGAGGCTCTGTGTGGAGGTGCCTGAGGGTGACAAAGAGGCAGTGCTTCCTAGGATGAGCTTGTGCTCCCCCAACTTGGTGACAGCAGGGATGAGTGTGTTTCATATAGGCCGTCTAGCAGTCCCACAGAATGGACCCAAAGGCCAGTCATCTTAAAAGAAACGCTGTGCAAACAGCTGTTGGAAGAGGATGTCCCTGTTGAATTATGTACCCCTGGAAGCCAGCAGCCTGAAGGAAAAACTCTCAAAGACCAGTAGGGAAGGCTGTGCTTGAGTGAAGGGGACTAAATGCAATAAATCCCACTGACAGTGCCTCTTCAAAGAGCCACAAAAACATCTCAAGAAAGAAAAATCAGCTTTTCAACATCCACGATATCCGGAGAATAGCAATGATAGTCAAGAAAGACATTTCCTACAGCCACCTTCCCTCCACCCTCAACCAGTCCTCAAAAGGCGCAAACACCAACTAGTGAGTCCAGAAGAAGGAATGGTGAAAAACAGTGAGGATGCCAGCCATGCCCTTCCTCTCACTGTAGTGCTTGTGCACTGGGATAGGCCCCTGATGGAGAAGGGGAGTGTGAAGTTGGATTCAAGTCTAGAGTTTTCTTATTTAAGTGGACTTGAATATTTATGACCTAAAGTAGCCGTAGAACATATTCTTACCTGCGACAAACTGCGTAAGTAGGGATTCTGACCATTACTTTATCCAGGGTAGGAAATAACTAGTCAATAGAGCCAAATTGATCAAGAGTGATGAGGGAGAAAAAGCAAAATGTGTTTCTGCTTGCAGATTGCGGAATCCCATCTGTTCAATAAGCTTGTTACACTAGGAAAAGGAAATTGCTTTCTTAACTTGACAAATATTAATAATATCTATCCCAAACCATAGTAAATAGTTAATGTGTTTGAGTGAAGGGAACTGCATGCAAGAAATCCCACTGACAATGACACCTCAAAGAGCCACAAAAACAAAACAACCCAAGAAAGAAAAAGTAGACTTTGGAAAAGCAGGAAAAAGATCAGAATGATCCCATTCACAAGTTCTATTCATCCTTGCTCTGTGAAGTGTAACCAATGCAATAAGTCCAGAAAAATATTTACATAAAGAATAATAATTGGAATGGGAGAGAGAAAAATGTTAATTTCAGACAACATGATAGTCCATGTTAAAAAGCTAATAGAACTATAAACTATTACTTTTAATAAGAAAGATTAACATAGAGTAATAAATTACAGACTTTTTTGTGGGCTTAACTGCACCCCACCACACACACACACACACACAAAAATTGATACATTGAAGCCTTAACCCCTAGTATTTCAGAATGTGACTATTCAGAGGCAGAGCCTTTAAAGTGGTGGTTAAGTTAAAATTAGGCTGTTAGTGTGAGCCCTAATTCAATCTGACTTTTGTCCTCATAAGTCAGAGGAAATTTGGACACAAAAAGAGACTCAGGGATGTCCGTGTACAGAGGAAAGTCC
>NW_012100543.1:1759644-1763679 GCF_000951045.1 Mandrillus leucophaeus | reverse complement strand
AAAAAAAACTAATAATTAAACCAGAGTGGCAATTACGAATTTAAGATGCATTATTTTGGCTTACACTATTAAATATATATTTTTTTGTTTTCAGATATTTATCACATTAAGAAAGCAATCTACTACTCTTCAGTTTTGTAAGACATTTAAATACTTTTTATTACAAATAGATTATTTAACAAATGCCTTTTAAAAAACATCTCAAGTAATGATCATACAGTTCTTCTTCTTTCACCTAATAGCAAAATATATTATGTTGTTTGATTTCTTATGTTGAAACATTTTTTTATTTCTGGAATAAACTAAACTTGATGGTAGTATGTAGTTCTTTTAATATGTAGCTGAATTTAATTAGCTAATATTCTATTTAGTAATTGTGAGTCTTCATTCACAAATAAGGTTGATGTATTTTGTATTTTAGCTTTAAAATTTTCCTGCCTTTAAAAATGTATTGGGAAGTTTGAACTTTATGTTTACCCTTTCAAACAGTTTAGATAGAAAATAGTCTATTCTTGAAGGCTTTCTAGAATTCACTAGGAAAATTTCTGGGTCCATGGCCATTTTCCTTTTGGGTGGCATAGTTCATTAACAACTTTTTATGTTGATTACAATGCTACTATCTATGCACATTTTCTACTTTTCCTGGAGTTAGTTTTGATAACTTGATTTGCCTAAAACATTTAGAAATACTTTCAAGAAATTTCACAAGGTGTTACATATTTTACTTAAAAATAGAAAAAGCTTTATGTGTCAGGTTCAGGTAGGGGAGGGACAGTTGCCTATTATGTCATTGGTGACAACCTTAGTTTCTGAGTTCGGCAATATATCACGGTTATAATAGAAAATCTGTTTTTACCTTTATTAGAAATGTTTTGTGTGTGTGTGTGTGTGTGTGTGTGTGAAGTGAATGGAAAGTGTCATATACTAAATAAAGTCTGAATACATTTGCTCTGTTTAACAGAGGGGGATATTGACCCTTTCTCTAAAAGGGCTCACATTCTGTTTACAAGTTTCTTACATAATAAAGAATACAATGCACAAAGGTACCCAACCACTGAGTAGTGCATATTGTAAGGCAGGGAGTGCCTGCACAAGGATTTATTTCTTCACCATCCCTCTCTCCACCATTAAAGCATAATGGCCACATCGGAGCACTCAGTCTTCTGGCTAATTCTGGTACATTCCACTCTATTCAGGAGGCTCCAGTTAATTTCCATCTCTCTGCACACCTGTGACCCCTTCTGTCCCACACAAACTTCAGCCTGCCATCCACATTAGAAATGTATGGGTTTCAAATTCCTAGGTCTAGATCCCCAAAGAGAATTCTGTTTCTGCTCATGAAGAACAGCTGAAGCTGCTGCCAGATTTAAATTAATGTGGGGCCTCTGGCTTGGGTGCAGACACACTTGGGTCAATGTGTGTCTTGGGTCAATGTGTTAGGACACTCTGCAGCTAAGAACCTAGGCTTCTTGGGGGGTTGGCATTTTGGGGCCAAAATCTAAATGCAGTTCCTTCCTTCCTTCCTTCCTTCCTTCCTTCCTTCCTTCCTTCCTTTTCTTTCTTTCTTTCTCTCTTTCTTTCCCTCCCTCCCTCTTTCCTTCCTTCCTTCCTTCCTTCCTTCTTCTTTCTCTCTTTCTTTTGTTTCTCTTGCTTTCTTTCCTCTTTCTGCTTTGCTCGATGTTCTGAAAAAAATTCCAGATCACTTAATGCAGAAAATGTCCCTGAGAGAGAGGAGAGTTGGTAAATATAGAGATAGGATGTGTAAGGGGAGAAATTATGTGCATAAAAATTATTATTATTTTGCCTTTGAATGAAAAAATGTTTTGCAAATTTTTATAGCTTTTAAGTTTAAGAACAGAGCAAAGAAAAGGATACCTTCGAAGGCCATGGGAAAAGTTCAAAAGCAGAGTTGCTAGGAAACAGCAGTTTTGAGAGGAAAGTTCAAGGGCCATCTGTATGTCAGCAGTGCCCTCTGGAAGTCCTGGGAGGGGCAGGGGGAAGGCAGCATCCTGAGGCAGTTTACTTTATGGTGGATCTAAAAATATTGAAGAGAGGACCCTAGCAGCCATGCTTCATTGCACAGCCTTTGGGGCCCCTGCAGTCCACTGGCTGATGGTCACTAGGAGGTGAAAGGTCAGGGAACAACTGTGAGTGCTCTGTTCCTTATCTGGTGTTATTGGGTATTACAGCAACTTAATTTTTGGGAACAGCCCCAAAGTAAAAAAGTTTTGCCCATGGGACCCTTATTTCTGCTTTGAATGCAAATAGAAGTCAGACAGAAAGTTGAGCCCTGGCCATCTAGGTGGATGCAGCCAAGATTGAATGGACCCCAATGTGAGCCTTGAAAGGTTAGTATATAAAGGTAGACATGGACAGCCACTCACGCCTGGGAGAGAAACATGTCCCCGCCCTTCCCTGCTGACAGAGAGAAAGAAAAGCAACTTGCTACGTCAAGAAACTTGTTGACTAGCTTTTTAAAAAAGCCAACTGGCTATGTCTTCTCAATTGTCCATCTGGGAGGAATGGGGAATGAAAGGCCAGAACTAGCATTGCCAGAGAGTTCTGTGGGATTACAGAGAATTCTACTCTTGTTTTCCCTTTGTTATGGAGATTCCAATGGAGAATTCACTATCACATGCCGGATCTTCACCTGAGAGAGCTACGGAAGTGGAATACAGAAGGAAAATAGAACATCTATAAGGTGGTAAATGTAAGGTGTCAGATAGGAAGGGCCACTGGACTCTGGTTTTGAAATCTGGAAAGCGGAGTTAACTAAGCCTTTTATTAAGAACTGCCTGCCATGGGGACAGAAAGGATTCTTAGATGTTATCTGGATTTAAAAAAAAAAAAAGTCCAGGGAGGCGAGGAACTGGCCCCACGTCACACAGGAAGTCAGTGGTACAGAAGAGAACAAAGTCAGGCCCTCTTACTAGTGATTTTTGGTCCTCCAATTTCATCATACAGTCTAGTTTATCAATATCCAGACATTTACTGAGACCCCTTTACATGCCTAGTACAGTTGCAGGTGTGGGGAACGTGCTGCTGGGGAATGCTGGAATATAATAATACCCCACACTTTTATTATCTTTCACAACTTACAAAGCACTTAATATACACTGCTTATTTAAATTTTGGTCCTCAAATAAATCTGAGAAATACGTGGTCTTAGTACATAAGTGACAAAACTAAACATTTAATGAGGTTTAGTGATTTGTTCAAGGGGATACAGGAAGTGGCAATGACTCAAACTCAGATACCAGCCTCAAAAATTTTCAATATAGCTAGAGATAAAACAAACATGGGAAACAATTAGTAAATTATAATATTATAGCATTGTATGTTATTTTAATTCATTCTTGCATTATTTAATGAGTTCTATTCATTTGAGGTGTTTGTGATGTTTGTGAGTGGACATGTCCAATAGATAGCTGAGTCCGGGCAGAAGGGGTAAATGATTTGGGACTGACTGTGTGCAGATGGCAACAGAAATCACAAATGTGAATGTGTCTTTTACTAACTGTCACCATTTTATCAACACTATGGACAAACAAAGGAGAGGCAGTGGGATTTCTGTGATTAGAAGAGTTGCACATGTAGGCTACTTATTAAGAGTTATTATTCAAGAAACAAATTTATACTGAACAGTTGGCTTTTCCGCAAGGTCTCTCCACTCTGGCTAGTTGGAACACAAAATTCTCCCAGACTTATGTGAGCTGTGGGAATTATTCAACCCACAAATGTCAGTAGTTGTTCTTTCCTTGCCCTCATGGCATCTTGCTTTACCTATGCAGCTCAGTGTTTAGAAAAAATATTAAGGGAATCCCTTCCTGCATAGATGCTATGGTTGAAAAACAATATGGAATATGGAATAGGTTGTATTTCCCTAAAATTCATATGTTGACATTCTAAACCGCCAGTAATGCAATTAAGAGGTAGGGCAGCTGCTGTTGCTTTTGGTGTTTTAGACATGAAGTCCTTGCCCATGCCTATGTCCTGAATGGTATTACCTAGGTTTTCTTCTAGGGTTTTTATGGT
>NW_012100543.1:1757318-1758174 GCF_000951045.1 Mandrillus leucophaeus | reverse complement strand
TGCGAGGACACAGCAAAAAGGTAGCCATCCAAAAGCTAGCAGAGAGGCCTCAGGAAAAACCAACACTGCCAATCCTTTCATCTTGGGCTTTTAGCTTCCAAACCATGAGAAAATAAATTTCAGTTGTTTCAGCCCACTCATTCTGTGAAATGTTGTTGGGGAAGTCTTAACAAACTAACAGGCTTCTAAATTAGCAGTAACTAATTAAAATGTAACAGAAAATAAAATATCCATTTAAAGTAGCAATAAAATTACAAAGCACCTACTCAAGGAATAAATCTAACAGTGCGTGTTTAAGAAATTTATGAAGAAAATCACAAAGCTTATTGAAAGAAATAACGACCTGAATACAAGGACAAATACAGCAAGTTCATTAATGGTAAGATAATATTATAGATATTTCCATTCTTCCAAAAGTTACCCTATACATTTAGTGCAATAATAATCAAATTCAAAACAAAGAGTTTTATGAAAGAGTAAAGAGAAAATAATAGTAGAAAATGTTGATAACACAAAGGAAGGCAAATGATTCACTGTATAACTACAATGTAAAACTAATAATTGGGCCGGGCGCGGTGGCTCAAGCCTGTAATCCCGGCACTTTGGGAGGCCGAGACGGGCGGATCACAAGGTCAGGAGATCGACACCATCCTGGCTAACACGGTGAAACCCCGTCTCTACTAAAAAATACAAAAAAAACCTAGCCAGGCGAGGTGGCGGGCGTCTGTAGTCCCAGCTACTAGGGAGGCTGAGGCAGGAGAATGGCATGAACCCGGGAGGTGGAGCTTGCAGTGAGCTGAGATCCCACCACTGCACTCCAGTCTGGGCGACAAAGCGAGACTCTGTCTCAACAAAA
>NW_012100543.1:1744089-1751808 GCF_000951045.1 Mandrillus leucophaeus | reverse complement strand
AAAAAAAAAAAAGAGGTAGGGCTTTTCAGAGATGATTGGGACTCTACTCTCATGAATGGAATTAGTGCCCTTATGAAAAAGGCCCCAGAGAGCCCCCCACCCCCACCCCTTTCAGCCTGTGAGGATAGAGCAAGAAGTTGTCACCTACAAACTGGAAAGCAGGTCCTTATCAAATGCCATATCTACTGGAGCCTTGATCTTGGACTTCCCAGCCTTCAGAACTGTGGGAAATACATTTCTGCTATCTATAAACTACTCAGTTTATGGAATTTTGTTATAGCAGCCTAAATGGACTAAAACAGCAGATTTCTGCAAAACCATTTGTGGTTTCCTTCCTTATAGTATTCTGTTCATCAGAGTTTAGCCGTGTTAGCTTTCAGTCCTCCAATCTCTCAGTGCAGCAAAACCTCCATGCTCCGCGTAGGTCCCACTCCTCTCTGTCCTGTGCTTCAGGACAGAAAATGCCCAGGGAGAAAGCCGGGATGCTCATTCGTTTCATTTCATGACTCTCCTTTTCTTAGGGAACACAGTACTGTACAGCAGATTGCCCAATCTCCAGAAAGTTATTTCACATATTTACCCAGTTTTCTAGCTGTTCATGGTTTGTGGAAAAGTTCACTACTAGCTAAGCTTCCAACATGACTGGAGGCTTAAGTGTTCCCATGTAGTTTTGAAGCGGTGCAAATCTGCTGTGAATGTGGAGATGACACCACTTGACATTTTAAAATTAATCATGTATGTTAAAAATTTGAGTATAACCATCTCAAAAATAAAAATGTAAAATAAAACTTCCAGCCCAAGGGAGCACAAGACAAGGTGGAATTTTAAAAAAATGTGATCATTCCAATAGTAGATGGGAGGGGAGAAAGAAATGAAGCAAGATGTATGAGGATTCCAGTGCCAAGAAACGACTTCAGCGTCAAAAGAACCAGCAGATGGGACTGTTTATTCCTGACAATATAGAGATGATTGAGGTATTTGGAAAAGACTTTAAAATAAACACTGGATGTTTAAAATTCTCAAAAAGCCAAAGGAGGAACTAACATCTGGAAGAATTACAAGTTATGAAAGATTAAAGGTAGACATTAAAAACCATTAGAACATTAGAGCTGAAATAAAAGAATTCAAAAAAGAATAGACAGGAGAAACTGAAGAAAGAACAGTTCCTTGGAAGATAAAACTGAGAAAATCCACCAGTGTATAACATAGAGGAACAAAGAAATGAACAATTATTAACTAATACATTTTTATCCAAACATCAACAAAATACATACAATTTAGTATAACTTAATTATTAAAAAAACAAAAACTTAACCAAAAAAGGCTATTGGAGAGGGTGATTTTTAACCTACTTCTTTCAGTAAACACATAAGATTTTTTTGAAAAGTAAACATATAGGATTCCTGAATAAAATGATTTTCAAGTTTGAGCTAATGAATATATTTAGAAACCTGGATAGAACAATAGAATAGATTATAAATCAGGTCACTGTGTGTGTGAGCTCATTTCTGGACTGTCTATTCTCCATTGTGCTCCATTGGTAAATTTGTCTATGCTTATGCTAATGTCTTAATTACACTGTCTTAATTACAATAGCTTCACAATAGGTCTTGAAATCTGATAGTGTAAAACCTCCAGCTTTTAAATTACCTTGGTGATATCTGAATATAAAATATGAACTTCAGTTACTAATAATGTATTGATATTTGTTTATTAGCTGTCATGCTACTGTAAGATGTTAATCAGGGAAACTAGGTACGGGATATATAGGAAATTCTCTGTAATATCTTTGCAATTTTTTGTCAGTCTGAAACTGCTCTAAAATAGAAAGTTTATCTTTTAAAATTACCTTATTTTCTCTAATACCTTTGTATATGAATTTTAGAAATGGCTTGTCAGTTTCTATAACAAAACCTACTGATATTGTGTCTGGGATTTAATGCCATTAATACTTTTGGATTAATTTTAAAATAACTGGCCCCTTAACAATAGTGTGCTTTATAAACCATGAACATTATCTCTCTCTCCATTAACTTAGGTCTTTTTAAACTCCTGTCAGCAGATTTGCAGTTTTCAGTGTAGGATTCTTGGACATCATTTGTACAACTTCAAGTTTTTTGTTACTGTTGTAAGTGGTATATATTTTGTATTTTATTTTCTCTCTGTTTGTGGCTGGTATATAGATATACAATTAATGTTTGTATACTGATTTTCTATCCAGCCACTTGGCAATATTCACTTATTAAAGCTTTTGTCACTAAAATCCTTTGAATTTTTAAAGTATACAATCATGTCAGCTGTGAATAAAATAGCATTATCTTTCCTTTCCAATCCTTATGACTTTGATTTATTTTCCCTGCACATTTTTATTTATTTATTGCACTTGGAAGGACCACTAGTACAGTGTTCAATAGAAGTGGTACATGGAGCATCCCACCTTGTTCTCAAACTCATGGGAAGAGTTGAAACTATTTCAACCTTTAGTATGATGTTTGCTGTATGTTTTTAAAAATAGATATTTATAATCAGAGTATTTCTTGCTTGTTTGGAGTTTAGATAACGAAAAGGCATTCAATTTTATAAAATGCCTTTTCTACATCTATTGAAATTATGTGATTTTCTCATTTTTCTGTTAATATGTTGATCTTCTTTTGCTTTCTTAAATTAATCCAACTCAGTGGTCAAGATATATTATCCTTTTCAATATATTGCTTGATCCTGTTTGCTAATATTTTGTTTAGAATTTTTGCATTTATATTCACAGGGAAGATAAGACTGAAATTTTTATTTCTTATAATATGCTTGTCAGGTTTTGGTATTAAAGATATATAAAAAGAACTGCCAAGCACACCCACAGTTTCTACCCTCTGCAGATGTTGAATAAGATTTATATTCTATTTACTTTACGTGTTTGGAAGCCATCTAGTCATTTGTGTGCGTGTGGAGTAACAGGTTTTAATAAAATGTTCAATTTCTTTAATAGATATTGAAATATTCAGGTTTTCTATTTCTTTATCTCTCAGCTGTAGTAAGTTGTATTTTTTGAAAAATTTGTCCTTTTCATCCAAATTGTCACCTCCATTTGCATAAAGTGGTTTGCAATACCTTTATCTTTGAAAATAATGTATCAGTAGGATCTATAATGAGATATCTTCTTTAATTCCAAATATTGGTAATTTGTCTTTTCTCTCTATTCTTTTTTTCTTGACCAGTCTTGCTGCAGGTTTATCACTTCTTTATCTCTTTCTAAAAATCAAATTTAGGACTAACTATTAACTTTATTGTACTTTTTAAAAAATTGATTTATGTGCTTATCTTTATTGTTTCCTAAATTTTGTTTCCTTAACTATAATTTTTAATAGTTTTTTAAAGATAGAGCTTGAATTATTATTTCTTGATCTTCATTGTTTTCTGATATATGATTTAAGGCTATAAATTTTTCTTTAAGTACTGCTTTAGCTTCAAGTGACAAACTATAAGTTTTATCTTCATAATCACTTGGTGCAAAGTATTTTCTAATTTTGATTTCTTCTTTGACCTATTAATTATTTAGAAGTGTCTTTTTAACTTCTAGGCAATTAAATATTTTAAGTTATCTTTTTTATCATTAGTTTTTAATTCCTTTTTTTCCCTTTTTTGTAGAGATGAAGTCTTGTCCGGGCTGGTCTTGACCTCCTGGCCTCAAACAATCCTCCCGTCTTGGCCTCGCAAACTGCTGGGATTACAGGCGTGAGCCGCCACACCCGGTCTTGGTTTCTAATTTAATTCATTGATATCAGAGAACCAATTCTGAATAATTTCAGTCATTTAGACTTTTTTAAGACTTTCCTCATGAGCCAGCATTATTGTTTATTTTGGTAAATGTGTCATGTTAGAATGAAAAGATGTCAATGTGGCAACATTGGTTCTGTGTTCTATATATGACACTTAGGTCATATATACGACTTTAGGTCAAGTTGGTTAATTTTGTTTTTCACATTTTCTAAATCTTTGTCTGGGAGCAGATTATAATTTGCCTGATTGATAGAGACCATTAAGAGAGATATGTTAAAACCTTTTTACCATAGTTGTAAAACTGTTGATTTATTTAGTTTTTCTTTTATTTGTTAGTAAATTTCATTTATAGAATTTGCAGCTATGTTATTGGGTGCTTACAGATTTAGGATTATGCCATTCTGCTGAAGTAATCCCTCTGCCAATAGAAAATATCCTTTGTATCTTCCATAATATTTTTTGTCTTAAAGCCTATTTTGTCTGTTATTAGCATAGTTATACCAACTTTCTTTTGGTCAGTGTTTGCATAGGATATTTTGTTTGTTTGTTTGTTTGTGTCAGAGTCTGACTCTGTTGTCCAGGTTTGAGCGCAGTGGCGCAATCTGCACTCACTGCAATCTCTGCCTCCCACGTTCAAACGATTCTCAGGCCTCAGCCTCCCAAAATGCTGGGATTACAGGCGTGAGCCCCCACACCCAGCCTGCATAGGATATTTTCCATCATTTTGTGTATTAACCTTTCTGTGTTCATATTAGCTTTTTTCTTGAAAGTACAACAGTGGAGACTTTTTCTTTTTAAAAATAATTTAGTACTATAATGTTTTTACTTAAAAGATTCAGTCCATTTACTTTATTAAACTGGGTTTATACATATATTATATATTTATGTATTACTATTGATTTCTAATTTACTAATATGTATTATATTCTGGTATCTTCCCTTCTTTTAGATTAATCAGATATTTTTATCATTCATTTTCCTTGCTATTCATTTGCTAATTATATATTTTTCTATTTTTTTACTCAAGCAATTACAACTTACATTTTCAAATTATTAAAGTCTAATAAAAATGTTTACCTCTATCATTTCTCCTATAATCTCCTATATATAATATAACTTAAAACACTTCAAGTCCATTTACCTCCTTCCATCTTTTGTATTATCTTTATCAAGCATCTTTGTTTTACACTTTTTGAGTCATTTCTACTATTGCCTATACCATCACTATTACTTTATGTTTGCCAACATATTTATCATTTCCAGTTAGTTCTCTTTATTTCAAATGGCATTTTCGTGTGTCTTGCTGGGATAATTTTTGAGCTTTCCAAAGCATTCCCTTTGCTATTTCTTTTAGTACAGACCTGTTGGTCATAAATTCTCTTAATTTTTGTTTTCCTAAAACAAAGAAAAAACTTTAATTTCCTTTCCTTTTTGAAATAAATTTTTATTGAGTTTAAGATACTACTATGGCAGTTATTTTCTTGGGCTCCTTTTAAGATTTTATCTTTGTCTTTAATTTTTCTGTAGTTTGACTTGATGTGCCTAGGTCTCCTTTCTTTATGTTTATTTAGCTTGTGCTTCACTGATGTTTTTGTATCTGTGAATTGAAACATTTCATTAATTTCAAAAATTCTCAACCATTATGTTTTAGATTATTGCTCCTGCCCTCTTCTCTCTTCTGTCTTATAGGAGTCCAATTAAATATGCATTAGAACTTTTGGAGAGATCCTATACAACTCTTAAGCTCTGTTTGTTCAGTTGTTTAAATATTTGTCTTTAAACTTAAATATTTTCTATTCACCTATCTTTGAGTTCAATAATTGAGTCTTCTGCTGTGTCTAATTGCTGTTGGACTCATCTAATTTATTCTTAATCTTAGGTATTATATATTTCAGTTGTAGAATATCTACTGGTTTCTTGATATATTCAAATATTCTGGCTAAATTTTTCAACTTTTCATATATTTCTTGGATTGGCATAAAGGTCTCAGTTTGGTGGAAAAGGCAGACTTCTCCAGCTTGATCTAGTTAACAGGATATATAAAATTAGCAATACTATCTAGGATACTTTGACAGACATAAAAAGTATAAAACTGAGGATAACAGACTACAAATTTATAGATGTAAGTGTGGGGGAAGAACATAATAAGTGTCTACCAGTCTCCATCTGTATATCCAGCTTAATGTAGCAAGCTAGAAAAGTGGCAGACATGACTAGCAGCCTACTGAATATTCATTATCTTATTCTTCCTTCTTTGTATTTACAGAAGCTCTATTTTGCTTGGTGGGGGAGTAATGTGCACACATAAAATGCTTTGTCTCTCAGGTTCACTTCCAACTAGGGGTTGGCCAGGTGACATGATTGTGGTAGAAATTTAAGGGAAGGTCTATCAGATATAGAAAGTTGTTGTTTCTCTGGTTAAAGAGATAGACTCATCTGGCATATGCCTCTGTTCATTTCTCTTTTCATCCTTCTTCCATCTGGAACACAGTTTCAATATCTGAAGGTGAAATGGCCATCTTCAAAAAAGTATCCTAAAGACAGGAATATTTCCTTGAGAAATTGCACTTTCCCCAGATCTGCCCATTTCTAGACTTCTAGTTACATGGAAAAAATAAACTCACTGAAGATGATTATGTGTTATATGCAGTCAAATGCAATCCTAACTGATGGCAATGGGAGGTTGTTACAGATTTGTATGAATTTGTATTGTAGTAGACTCCCTGGAAATGCAAGGAAAAATATTTCCGAATGAGACTTGATCAATTGTGCCATAAGAAAAACAAGCAAAGAAAAGGGTTTCATAGGGAAAACAAGGAAGAAGAGTGCTTGGCTCTTGGGATTTTGCTGGGAATGTTGAGTGAGTCTTTTCACAGCATACAAGATCCAGCACAAAATTATCTGAAATCCTCTTTGCTGTCTATATCCCTAAGTCCTTCTCATCTCAGCAAAAAGAATTATTCTAGTCTTTGTCCTTCTCTCTCAAAATGTACTCTGAAGCTTTCTCCAAATTTGTCCTGAGCTAGACTTCATTTTTCTTGCCCATCTCCCCTTACTTTCATAATCTAGTCTCCTCTTCTGCAAGTAGTTCTCTGTCCTTCCAGCGTAAATCCATCAAATTAGTTTGGTTGTTTTTGCTTCTCCTTCTCCCTCATTATCCAAATCTGTGCAACAACTCCAGGCACAGAACTGGCAAAGACAAAATTATCATTTGCATGAAAAGGAAGGTGGAAGCCATTAACATCACCTTTGTTAACACAAATAATTTAGAAGAATCAAACAAGGCTTGGTATTATAGGGATCAAATGTCAACTCCGACACGGGTTCGTTCTTTAATTTAACTTGACTGAACTATAACTTGTATCATTCAGTCCCCTAAACAGGAGCTAAACCAACACATTTCCCTGGCATTCAAAATTATACCAAAAACTACTTTTGAACAATAACATAAAGCACTGCACATTCCATAAAGCACTTCTTCTCCCTGCAGATCTGGAATCTGGGGAAACTCTTCCTTTCCCCGAGCTTGTCCTGTTTCCTCCTGCTACCTGCTGTGCTATTTCGGGAGCCCCAATTTCAGTCTCCTCTGAGCTTGGAAGACCAAATCCCAAGTTTCTGCCTTAATAAATAGTGCCCTTGATTCTAGAGTCCATCTCACATTTTGTTTTAGTTTCTGATACCCTTTTTATTGTCATCCGTCTTTCATCTATCTCCCATGGAGAATTCCAGCTACCAGTACTAACAACATTATACACAGTACCGCCACTGATGCCAACATGAAATGGAAATACATATTCTTTTTGTTAGGGTGTATAAACTTCCTGGTTTAATAAAGCAGAGCTACACTGAAAGTTTATCTAACTCAGTTTACAATAAGAAAGAGTCTTGGTGCATGTGTTTGCATTGAAAAGAAAAGCTAAAATTAACACTTCTAAGACCACCCCC
>NW_012100543.1:1567199-1744039 GCF_000951045.1 Mandrillus leucophaeus | reverse complement strand
GCCCCATACTGGAGTGAATCTTGTTATAAGGAAAAAAGAAAATCAAGGTGTAAGTTGGTTAAAACACTAAACCAAATTAAATTTGATCTAGTAGTGTTTACTTGTTGTAACATCTAGAAAAGTTGGGACAAGCACTGTAAACATTTTTAATCTAATTTTAAAATAAATTATGCTTAGTTTCACCAGATGTATTTAAGTTGGATCTTTTTAAAAATTATTTTTTAGAATTTTTTTCTTGCATTTAACAGACAAGAATTTGGATTATAAAAGAAAGAATATCTAAATATCTCCCTTAAAGGGGCCTCAAAACAACATTTTAGTACTTAAAAAAGTGCAATTTAAAAAGATCTTATATCTTTTGCTGGGTGAAAAACAAAGAGATCTGGAGAATCTCTTAAATCAGGGTTGCACAAGAATATTTCCCCCTGCAGAGAGAAAAAAAGGAGGTAGGAGATGGGGCATCTCCACTGTTCCTGACTCCAGGGATAGCACTAAACGGTTTTTTTTCTTTCTTTCTTTCTTTTTGAGATACATTCATGCTCTGTCACCCGGGCTGGAGTGCAATGGCGTGATCTCGGTTCACTGCAATCTCCACCTCCTAGGTTCAAGTGATTTTCTCACCTCAGCCTCTGGAGTAGGGGGATCAAAAGGCCCAGCTAATTTTTATAATTTTAGTAGAGACGGGGTTTTACCATGTTGGCCAGGGTGGTCTCGAACTCCTGACCTCAAGTGATCTGCCTGCCTCAGCCTCCCAAAGTGCTGGGATTACAGGCATCAGCCACTGCACCCAGCCCCACCGAACTCTTAAGTGGCCAACTTTTATATAGTTGGGGAGTTTACCTGAGAGACATAACTGCTCTAAGTAAATGTGTCTCCTGTCCTCCTTGTAGGCGCCACTCTTCTCCTCTCTGGCCCTAGTACATATTTTTTTCAGTGTCTGCCTGGATGGGGCCAGCTGAGATATAGAAACCACCCTCCCAAAGTCCCTGGCTGTTTGGTGTTAAAAAGTGTAGCCTGTTACTATCCTGTCTTGTATCTCCATGTGCTACTGGATAGAACAGATCAGGCTAGATATTTATAAGGACAAGCTTGGGAAGAAAAAGCTGAAAAAAATGAATTTGAAGACTTAGAAAAGCATCAGTCCAACATTTGTAAAGCCTTAAATCCTGTTCTTCTGTTACTAGAATTCTAAGGATTTGCCTCGTTTTCGTGTTGGCGTCAGCTTAAGTGTTTACTCTGTACAGGAATCTGATTCTCCAACCACCTGCTTCTCTGTACTCCTGTTCTCCCTTAATGCTGTGTTAGCATTTGTTTTGCCAGCTCTGCCTTTCCTGTATTCACAAAATAAAGTGTCACTTCGTGATGGTGGAATCATCTCTTAGATTCATTTTTAATCTTTTCAGTCACAGCCTGTGACTGCAACTTTCTGGGACTATGGCAGGTGATGAGTTCTGTTGGGTTATTAAGAAAACACAGGGTTGAATAATCTTTTGTCCTTGGGCTTTTTTTTTTTTTTTTAAGCACCTATTTAATGTCCTACTGGAGAGTTATTACTTGATGCAAACAGTAGATAACACTGATAGTTGTAAGTCAGGGAAACAGTTTTTTGTGTGTTTGTTTGTTTTGTTTTATATTTTCTCCATTCACTCGTCTCATTGTATAACACCTTCTGGAGGCAGCTAAGAGCCTTCCCTCTGTTAGAGGTTCAGGCAGAGGCCTTGAGCTTTATGCGTTTGGTAAGGATCATGCTAAGCACAGTTCGTTTTTTTTATTAGAAAAGACTGTTTTATTATATGATAAAGCTTCACACTTGTGACCAAAAAAACTCTGTAGCAGAGACATATAATTGTCTTTTAAATTCTCATCTCAGGGCATAACTCCATCCACACACTCATATCTCAGAGAAGCTCATAGTACAAATCATATACACATTTACTCCTTATTTTTTGTCGCTAAAAGGTAACATTGGCTAGCCATGAAACAGCTCTTGAAACATCAAGAATCATAGCCACCTTTGGGAGGCTGAGGTGGGCAGATCACTTGAGGTCAGGAGTTCAAGACCAGCCTGGCCAACATGGTGAAACCCCGTCTCTACTAAAAATACAAAATAACTAGCTCAGTGTGGTGGTGCCTGCCTGCAATCCTAGCTACTCAGGTGGCTGAGGCAGGGGAATTGCGTAAACGTGTGAGGCGGAAATTGCAGTGAGCCAAGATTTTGCCACTGCACTCCAGCCTGGGTGACAGGACACAGCAAGACTCTGTTTCCAAAAAAGAAAAAAGAAAAGAATCATAGCCACTCCTCTCTCCTCATAGCCTTTATAAGCAATTATAACCTTAATCTACACCACTTTAAGAATCAAATCAATTACTTTTCTTTCTATTCTCTTTTTGTTCTTATTTCCACAGAAGTGGTTTTCAAAATGTGGTCACTAGTCCAGCAGCATCAGCATCACCTGGGAATTTAGGAATGCAAATTCTCAGGTTTTTATCCCAAACCTACCGAATCATAAACTCTGGGGATAGAGCCCAGTAATACATGTTTTAACCAGTGACATAGGGCCAGTAGTCTTGCTTCATAGGAACTAGCTGTACTGGCATAGAGAAACATTACCCATTCTACCTGTAAACACAGGAGGACAGGAAGCTAGGCATGACAGCCTAGGGCAAGCCTCCACAAAGCTGCATAACAGGTACGGTCTGCCAATCCATATGTTGGCATCACAGACCTGATTAAGGGAAACACGTCTGGAAGACAACTGATTTTGAATTTGAGAAGTGATTGCACACCATAATCAGTCAACTGCATGTGTATGAACAGGAGCATCTGCTACTCACATTTTCAAGACTACCTTTTCCACAGGTACATTCCAGAGTGCAACAAACCACTTCCACATGTAGGGGCTGATCTCTCAACTATATATCTTACCTGCCTTTTGTGTCATCACAGATTTCTTTAGAAGTTAAAGTTCACTTCAAAGTCATGGTGAAGTCAAAACTTTTCCAGGTGCAAGGATTTGTCTTCAGAGATGTGGGTGATCAAGGCTGGGAAAAACTGTGAGTTAGGGGAGGGCTACCTTCCAGCTAACAGACCTTAAAGCTCATCTCTGCCCACAATGGAACCACGTGAGAGGCTTTATTAACACATCAGCTCAGTTCCAAAACCACTGCATTAAATAAATATTTATTGAGCATTTAACATATGTGACTCTCTTGGTAACTGGGAAATTCAAAAGAACACAAGGCAAGAGACTGTGTCTTCAAGAAGCAGAGAATGATGGAATGTGGAGGAAAATATACACACCTAACTGGAACCTACAGCAGACTGTGGTAAGTGCTACATTAGAACTACACACAGTTGATAACCCGGGCCAAAGATCGGGTAGAGTTTATTCTGAGTAGTAACAACTGGATATGGCTTCACAGAGGAAATTGAATTTGAATTTGGTTGTGAAGGGATTGTAACAGACAAGGGAAAAAGAACATGTTAGGTAGAAAAAACCAAAAATGAGCAAAAGCATGGAGGCAAGAAAGTTCAAGCATTTTGAAGGGATAAGTCAATATCATATAGTTGCGGTATGTAGGGAAGGAAGTTGGCAAGGTGGGCTGGAGCCAGATTTCAAAGAACTTTGAACATGCTAAAAATCTGCATCTTATGTGTAATGAAAAGTAACATTATGATAGGTGTTTAAGAAAGACATCTCATTTAGAAGCTAACTGATATTTACACTAATGAAGGTGTTGCTAACTACATTTGGTGGGTGAAACACTTACTGAACATTTCATTTACTTTGTTGCAAGCTCCTGTGATAGACACTAGGAAGGAATAAAAAACATACTCAAGGCAGCAATTTTTCTTCTAGTAGATTGTTGAAAGTTCTTCTAATAGATTGTTGAAACATACACACTCATAATTCTATTATACAAAATGGAATTTTGTGGGTTAAATAGCTGATTTATGTTGTTGCTCTTAATCACTCTTGTTTTTTAAAAAGCAGGTTATAACCTACTTATGGTAAAAGCTACTTATGGTAAAAGTAGCTTACTGGAGTCACTTAGAACATTTGCCTAATGGCTGGTTATATAAAACATGCATTAAAATATTCTGGGCTTGCAGGGAATACTTATGCCCTGAAGACTATTGTGAAGAAGGGCAACATTCCAGGACAAGCTTATTGTTCAAAAAGATTTTTGTGGTTCAGGCACCTTTCAGTGATGATAAATGGGATGCCTGGTCCCATGTGTGAGCATTTGTATGCAGGTGTTTTTTTTGTCTGGTTTTCTTTTATCCGGAAAAGAAGACACATTCACTCCTCTTTTGCTATTAATATGAGCAATAACACCACTCCTCTTGAAAATGCATCAGATATTCAAATTGTTGACATCTCTTATGGTGAGATCTGAGAGCACCAGGCAGTCTGAGCCGCGGACTACTAGTTGCTTGCAGTAACCTTGAGCAGGTCACTTTCCCTCTCCAAATTTCTTTATCTGGAAAGTAGGAAAAGTAATAATACCTGTGGCACAGAAATTGGGTAAGTTCAATGAAATAACAGTGCTAAAAAATTTGAGGTTTTATTACTAAAATAACATGCAGGGCTTTGAGGATGCTGGGGAAGGAGAACAAAATGAGACTCAGGATCTATTCTCCCTAGCAAGTCAGTCGCATAGGGCACCTGGGTTGCCTTGGCACTTGCCTTCCTCAACCTTGTCTGTTTATGTCTCTAACCTACAGGTTGGATCTGTTGAGTCCCGAACTAAAGAGACTAAAACCTGGTGCAGAGTGAGGGTCCCCTTCTCAACAGCAAGTTTTGTCTAGACTTGGTCTTGCCAGAGACCTGGTGAGAGCTAAGGCCTAGGTACCCATGTCGCCCCTGAGCTGCAGAAAATACAAGGGATACAGGTGACCTCTAGAAGCCGGAAAAGGTAAGGAAGCAAATTCTCACTGATACGATTTAGCTCTGTGTCCCCACCCAAATCTCATCTGGAAGCTCTCATAATTCCAACATGTTGTGGGAGGGACCTGGTGGGAGATGATTGAATCATGGGGGTGGGGGTTTCCCATGCTGTTCTCATGATAGTGAATGAGTCTCACGAGATCTGATGGGTTTTAAAAAGGGAGTTTCTCTGCACAAGCTCTCTCTTTGCCTGCTACTGTCCACATAAGATGTGACTTGCTCCTCCTTGCCTTCCACTATGATTGTCAGGCATCCCCAGCCATGTAGAACTGTGAGTTCACCATTAAATCTGTTTCCTTTATAAATTGACCAGTCTTAGATATATCTTTATCAGCAGCATGAAAATGAACTAATACACTCACCTAGAGTCTCTAGAAAGGACCGGTGCTACTGACACCATGACTGTAGCCCAGTGAGACTGGTTTCAGACTTGGCACTTCCAGAACTAGAAGGGAATTAAACTGTGTTTCAAGCAACCAAGTTTGTGGTAATTTGTTATAGCAGTCATAGGAAACCAAGACAATAAAATTTGAGTAAAAGGTTCAAACCAGACTTTGACTGCTCAACTGGGAAACTTTGTTTATATTATGTGGGCTATCCCTGGCTTCATTGTTAAGAGTGTAACAGAGATGGATAGGTTCCTGCTTCAACCTGAACAGGTATCCTTTAATAAAGGCAATTGTATAATAATAACAATAATAATAATAACTCTCCCTTCCAGAGACTCCTGCTGCCATACCATTTCTACATGCCACCATCTTCCTTTCCCAGAGAAACCCTTTCAATCTGGATGTCAGACTTGATTGGATTCAAGTTCATCACACTCTTGATGGGCTGCGGGCTGCCTCTCAGCAGCCCCATAGTGAGGAGGGTTGATTTATTCTTCCTTCCATCCACCTTGTGGCCAAGGCCAAGTCTATTGTAACTGGAACCTATTGTAACAATCAGTTCTTCTAGGCTTCATATCTGCACTTGTGGGAAAGTGACGTGCCCCTGAAGTGACTCCGAAATCATCTCAGACAGCCAGACAGCCCCAGCCACTCTGGAAGGAAGCCATTGACAATTTGGAATAGCTGAGCTGAATAAGGCTTTGGGGAGGCCAAACAATGCTATCATCCCAGCTAGAAACATTCCTGGTACTTTGGCTAATTTCTAAGATGCAAACTAATTCAGTTCACTTTTAAGAAACGAAACCCTTGAGGCTGAAGTATCCTCACAGGAAAGACCCAAACCAAGTAGCCCATAACCTTTCTTACATACTTCAAAACATGATCTGATCTTATGAGGATGCCAGTCTAACTTTGGAGAGAGAAGTATGGGTCTGCTGAAGGACTGAATAGGGATACTTTTAGAGATTTCAGATCAAGAGCTGCAGTTACTTGTACTCAATCTCCCCACAGCTACTGTCTCCATTACACTTGGCTTTAAGAGCAAAAAAAAGATCTAAGGTTAGAAACATATTCATTTTACTTGAGTGCTTTTCATTTTTCATGTTTAATTTTAATTATATGTATAACTATATCATACATATTTACATATTTAAATATTATATATGTATAATACATGTATATCATACATATTTGCAAAACTTGTAACTATGTACAGTAAAAATAAAAGTCCCATTAATTGTTCCTTATCCAAAAATCTCACTTCCTTCCTCTAGAACTAATCAAGTCAGTAACTAGACATGCCCTCTTTTGGATTTTTCCAAGTATCTGTATTGATATTGACATATATTACATGCATAATTTAGAATTAGTTTGTTTTTACATAAGTAGACCCACAATACATTTTTGGTGATTTGATTTTTTTAAAAATAAACTTTTTATTTTATTTATTTAACTACTTTAGAAGGGTTTTATATTTACAGAAAAATTGTGAAGGTGATACAGAGACTTCCTATATCTCCCATACTCAGTTTCTCCTACTATTAACGTCTTACATTACTATGGTACATAGGTCATAATTAATAAACCAACACTGGTAAATTGTTACTACTAAAGGCCATGCTGTATTAAGATGTCCTTAGTTTTGACCCCATGTCCTTCCTCCATTCCAAGATCCCACCCAGGATACCATACCACATTTAATTGTCATGTGTCTTTTGGCTCCTGTTTATGTGACAGTTTCTCAGATTTTTCTTTTTTTATGTTGACAGGTTTGGAAACACTGGACAGGTGTCTTGTAGAATGCCCTTGATATAGTCTGGATGTTGGTCCCTCTAAATCTCATGTTGAATTATAATCTCCAGTATTGGAGGTGGAGCCTGGTGAGAGGTGATGGGATCATGGGAGCAAATTTCTCGTGAATAATTTAGCGGCATCCCCTTAGTACTGTCCTCACTATAGTGAATGAATTCTCAGAGATATGGCTGTTTATGAGTGTGTGACCTCTTCTCCCGCTCACTCTCATGCTTCTGTTCTCACCATGTGACTTGCCTGCTCTCTCATCACCTTCTGCCATGAGTAAAAGTCCCTTGAGGCATCTCTGGAAGCCAAGAAGATGCCAGCATCATGCTGGTATAGTCTGCAGAATCATGAGCCAACTAAACCTCTTTTCTTCATAAATTACCCAGCCTCAGGTATTCCTTTGTAGCAACTCAAGAATGGCCTAACACAGCTCTTCTATTGGAATTTTTCTGAGGTTTTTTCTTATGATTAAACTGGGATTATGGTTATCGCAGGGAGGCCACCGAGGTGAATTGCCAATTGTATCACATCATGTTAAGAATATGTACTAGAAACGTGACTATCGCTGTTGATGTTCATTTTTATCACTTGGCAAGGTGATGTTTTTTGTGTTTTCCACTGTAAAATTACTCCCCCACTCCTTTCAACACTGTGCTCTTTGGAAGAAGTTACTATTAATCACTTTTTAGCTCAGACCTCAGGAGTGAAGAGTTAGGCTCCCCTGCTTGAGGGCAGAATTTCTACATACGTTATTTAGAATTCTGCATGGGACATTTGCCTTCTCTCCCTCACTTATTTTACTCAGTCATTTATTTATATCAGTGTAAGCTCATAGATATTTATTTTACAGTTTGGATTAGAATCCAAAACAGCATTATTTATTGTGACTTGCTTTTTAAAAACTTGTCTGGGCAAATTTTTCCTTTAAGTCATAATTTCAAAACCATAGCCTGTATACTTATGTATTTGGAATGCTGTTATTTTTAAATTACATTTTCTATATGAACTATGGTGGAGAGACGTTTGTAATTGCAAAGAACAGAGCTGAGATTATCTCCATATTTCAAAAATTAATTTGGGTGACAGTAGTAAATGAGAGGCATTAATGAATGTTATTACTAGCAAGGAATTGGAAATCTGGACAATCTGGTCAACCTGGAAAATTAGACATTCCCATAATTACCTTCTTTACTAAATTCCCTCTATCTCACAAATGTTCTTTGGTGGACTTTAAACAGAAAAGAGCACTCATTTCTCTCCCCTTGTGCCATTAATATAAGCATCAATTATACCCTCCTCCAAAGTACGAAGAGCATTTAAATTAATAACTCTTATTATTATAAGGGGGGGGTCTGTTACCTATAGAATGAAATCTGAGATGTTGGGTGGACTGAGTTCTAAGATTTCAGGCTGGGTTTCAAGAGGAGTCAGAGCAAATAGAGGTATTCAGTTCATCAAGAGTAAACAGAAATTGCTCATTAATTTTCAGCAAACCACAGTAAAGGAAGAAACTTGTTCAAAGTTGGTGTAAAAACATATGTTTATTGTGGCACTAGTCACAATAGCAAAGACTTGGAATCAACCCAAATGTCCATCGATGATAGACTGGATTAAGAAAATGTGGCACATATACACGATGGAATACTATGCAGCTATAAAAAAGGTGAGTCCATGTCCTTTGCAGGGACATGGATGCAGCTGGAAACCATCATTCTGAGCAAACTATCACAAGGACAGAAAACCAAACACCACATGTTCTCACTCATAGGTAGAGATTGAACAATGAGAACACTTGGACACAGGGCGAGGAACATCACACACCCATACCAGGGCCTATCGGGGGGTGGGGGGCAGGGGGAGGGATAGCATTAGGAGAAATACCTAATGTAAATGATGAGTTAATGGGTGCAGCAAACAAACATGGCACATGTATACATATGTAACAAACCTGCTGTGCACAGTTACCCTAGAACTTAACGTATAACAATAAAAAAAAAGTTGGTGTGAAAAGATGAAAAGTAATAAAACTCTTAAGATATTGATTGCCACACCATCATCATATCATGTCAGTAAGGTCTCACGCTTTCTAATCAACACTTGTACGGCCCAATTGTCTTCCTCCAGGCTTCACTTCACTCAGTCACTCAAGAGCCCAGGGTGGCTTCTCTCTGCTCACCTTCAGTAGGAGTTCTCAGGAATCACTGCACTTTGCTGGTAAACCCACTTGCTCTCCTAGGATAGCCCCATGACAAGGAACCCACCTCAGTTCATTCACAAAGGCCAGCAGGAAGTTGGAACAACTCGGGTGACTGCTTCTTCTTGACTGTAGCCTTTTGATGGACCTTACTGAAATCCCCAACTTCTGGAGTCAAACTGTGAAAAACAATGTACATAGCTACTTCTTCATCTCCTTACAATAACTGAAGGAGATCAAGCCCCTACATGTAAGTCTATGCTTTCTCTCCTGACAGACAAGCTTCTTCTGCCATCTGTTTCTAATTGTTTTTCTGGTCTTATCTTCCCAAGCAGGCTCCCAAGAGCCCTCTGCTGTTACTGGCCTCCTCCCTATTTCCTCCCTATTGCCTTGTAAATTCTTGCTTCAAGCATTTTCTAACCTGTTTCTACCACTGAGGATGCTCTATTCTCCTCTTCCCAGACAAGCACCATTGCTAACTTCAGAGTACAACTCAAAAGTTACCTACTCTGTGGCTCCTCCTTACCTCCAGTCCCAGAAATTTCCCCTTTCCTGACCACACTGTACATCTTCTCTTCTGCGAGCATTGTCTGTTTTTCCCCTGAGGTCAGAAATTGGGTCAGGTATACCCTTTGAATCCCACAACGTTCTGACAATCAAAAATTGTTTCCTAATTGACATGTACCTGAGATAAGTTGGTGAACCCTAAACATTATCCTGTAAGGGAAAGAGGGGTTGATGTTTTCAGCTATTTTAAACATAGAAGGCCCACATGTGAATGAAGAGGTTTGTTGAAAGTCGAGTAGACACTCATCTTCACTCATTCCTGAAGCAGCATTAAAATATAAGAATATAAAAGATACAAACCCATAATGACAAAGAAAATGAAAGCGGTATTACAGCAGACAAGAGATGGTCAACAAAATTTAGGGAATAGAAAGTAGATAAATGAGTGGTTACTAAAATCCAACTGCCAGTTTGGGGACTGTGGAACCCACAGAGGCCAACTGATTTACCCAGTACAACCCAGTGGTGTATCTCAACACCCTCCAGTTTCAGAGATGAGAGGATGTGGTATATCTCAAGGCTGGTGTGGGATGAGCCTGAAAATAGGAGGACTGCTTGACAATTATGTAAGAATTAGACCCCAGACCCTCCCCTAGCCCATAGTCAAGCAATTGCCTTTGGTCCATTAGGACACAAACAGGTTTACTCTCCAGAGGGACTGGAGGACACCAAACTCAGTTGAAGGCAGGGGTGAGGGACTGAAAAAAAAAAGAAGGTGGCATAGATGAACATATATATGCACATGAAACAGTGGAAGCCACCATCTTTCCCTGTTCTGCAACCAGAACACCAGGAGCCAGACTTGTATTCCCCAGGCAGAGGACTGGAAAATTAGAACTCTTCTCAGGGGAATCTTATCTTCCCCAAAGGAAGAAAAACCTTAGGTTGGGAACCCAGTGAAACATGTAGGTCCTCACCCAACAACCCCAAGGCAAACCCACCACTGACAAACCCTCCTCCCCTCTAGTATCACAGCTAGTAAATGTATACACAATGCATACACCGGTTCAAATCAGATTTTTAGGGTCTGAACTTAAGAATGAGTCTGTGCCATTTACTTGCACTAAGACATTTCTACTAAGTTTCTGTTATGAGTTCAAACGAACACACAAAAAACTAAAGCAAAAAAGGAAAAAAATAACCCTAGGGGGAGCAGAAGCAATTGAGAAATCAGAAAATAAAGGAAAACAATTAAATCTCAGCTGTAAGAAAAGATATTGGATCTGTGCAAAAAGAATGCTGTTAACAAAAGAACAGCAAACAAGAAAAACTCTTGCAACTAAAAACATTATAGCACTTAAAAACATCATTTAAAACTTCAATAGAATGAA
This sequence comes from Mandrillus leucophaeus, assembly GCF_000951045.1. NCBI lineage: Eukaryota > Metazoa > Chordata > Mammalia > Primates > Cercopithecidae > Mandrillus > Mandrillus leucophaeus. The sequence continues at coordinate 1,732,806 of NW_012100543.1, read as the reverse complement.
TAGATGATTACACTTAAGAGAAGCTCCTGGAAAGCATAACAAAAAAGCTGATGAGAAGACACTAAAAAAATAAGTTAGAGAATTAAAGAATAAATCCACGAAGATCAACATCCAACTGATGAGATCATCTGAAAGAATAATCAGAGAAAGAAACTGTAAACAATAATTGAAGAAAATATTATTGAGCCAAGGGATATGGCTTTCCAGATTGAAGGGAAATATTGCATGCCCAGCATGTTAAATTAAGAAAAGACACATCGAGGCATATCATCATAAAATGTGGGATAAAGAGAAATCCCTAAAAGTTTCTAGAGAAAAAAAATGGTTCCATACAAAGAATTAGGAAAAAAGAATGACCGTATACTTCTCAAAAAGTAGCATTAGGAGCTAAATGACAATGGAGAAATACCTTAAAATTAGAACAAAAAATTGTATGCAATCTGTAAATCTATACCCAAACTGCAAGCAAATGTGAGAGTAGAACAAAAATATTTTAAAACATGTTAGGTCTTCAAAACTTTTTCTTCCTTTTTTCTTAGGGACCTGCTGGAAGACACATTCCCCAATATGAGAGTCTAAACTAGGAAAGAGAAAGACATGAGATTCAGGAGACCAGGGACTCAACTTAGGAGACCAATGAAGGGAATTCCCAGGATGATGATGAAGATAAATCCTAGGATAACAGCTATGCCTCAGTCCTACAGCATAAACAATCTTGACTGGCATAGGAAGAACAGGACAGATGGCTCCAGGAGGAATAACTCTAAGAAAAAACAAAACCTGAAAGATTGCCTGAAGTATCTGTTCACATTGAGAAGTGCTTTATAGCTCTGTTAGAAAAGCTGCAGAAGAACTAGCATTAGCTGTGCAGATGACAACAGGAAACAAAGGAAGGAATTACTGGCTACAAAAATGTAGAAAAAGATAATGAGTAATATCATATTGCATGGCCCATCTTCGAATAATATTTACTTGATTCTATAATGCAAGACACTAAATATTGATTTAACTAAAAATGGTGCTGTCGCTTTAAAAGGCGAGTGGGAAGATGACGTGTGTGTGTGTGTTTAGGAAAAGGACAGAGGGATGGCATAGAGAACTAAATCTTCATCTTCCATTGAACAAAGTAAATCAATAATATCTAAAATTGAAAAAAAAGCAAGAAAAAAGACACAGTAAATGTGATCTTTGGAAATATGGAAATAAATGCCAGAAGAAACGACAGTAAGTATTATATGTGGCTACTTCTGGAGAACAAAAGTTAGGGGTGGAGATGGGTGTAACAAGGAGCTGCTATTTGTTATTATAAGATTAAGAATGTTACTTGGCTTTTGCTTTTCAGAGACACAGTATGCTATGGTGCCTACAAGCCCAAATTTGGAGCCTAACTACCTGGTTTAGATTTCAGTTCTGACACGTGGGCAAGGTAGTTAATCTCTCTATACTTTGATTCCCAGCTTTCAAATGGGAATAATAATAATAATGCCTGCCATGTGGGGTTGTTGTAGGGCTTGAATCGGTTAATAAAGCACTTGAAAGAAGGATATTCAGAGTTTTATAACCATTTGCTATTATTGTTATTATGAAACTACTTATTACATAAAAATTAACATAGAAAAAATTAAGGAGTAAGCTAATTTTGCTTTGAACTCTGTTCCTGAAGACTCATTCCTTGCTTCCTCTGAAGTAATAGTCAGCATTTTATCTACTCACTTCAATTTTGCCCTAAATGTACCAACTTCTGTCCCTTTCCTCAGCTACAGAAAACATCAGTGACACAGGAACTACAGAGAAGGCTGAGGACTGCAGCTGTCACCCACACCACTGAATGGGTGCCTAAGGAACCCTCTACAGGGTCATGTAAGCCTGCTGCTGTCTGGAGAACATGGCATCAGCCTAGAATACACCAAGCCTGACTTTGAGTATGTACTTTTCAAGGCAACACATTGTAAGTCAGCCTAGATCACTGTGATCATCGTGAAAGGTCTTGCTGTCCTGCCAACATCCCAGACAAACCTGTGCATGTTTAAAAAGCAAATGACAGAAGCACGCAAACACATGTTAGGAATCAATTCTTTACTAGCCTTTCAAGGGCAAAAGAGGACCCTCACCTTCTGGGCCCTGTGCTTTTTGCAGACCAGGATCTTATGGTATTATCACACCGTGGAAAAGCAGGAAGGCTGCTGCTGTACTTTACCCTCCATCACTACTCTGTTTTTATCAGTGACAGCCCATCTTCATATTAGCACCCACACAGGAAGGCACTCAGTGGTGACTTGAGACCTTGCAGTGCCCACTCCCACTGCCCCACAGCAAAGCACACACATAGACTCAGGTGGAACCCAAGTGCCTTCCCTATGAAACAGAGAGAATGAGCATTTGCTCATAGCCCTGACACCTCACTCTGAGACCTTGCATAAGTATTTTCAGTTCTTCAGGCCTCAGTCAGATCCATTGGAAAATCTTAACAGTCGTACGGACTTGAAGGATTAACACCCTTATTTCCTTTAGGGTGAACAAGGCTAAGGAAGTGAAGGGATTTGTACAAGATAACAACTGAATTAGAATTGGGACTGGAACCTCAGTCTACTGAGCCCCAGACACTGTTCTTTCCATGGTACTTTGTCACTGCCAGACGCCTAAATTACCACCTCCTGATAATCTCCCTTTTCCACATAAAAATTTAGAACAGTACCCAGCAGTCCACAAAAAGATGCTATCACTCTTTTACAATAAGTCCTTTCTAAGGCTTTGCTACTGGATTTGACCTTATCAAGAGAGTAAACTCTAAATCAGTTTAAATGGACCTTTATTTGCATACAGATAGTCAAATGGCATATATGCCAGCAAGTTCTCATGCAAAGTCAAAGACTCACCCTGCCGTAGAGGATCCCAGAGCCCTGTGGAAAGGGAGCTGCTTCTGAAGAAGAAATCAAGGTGGAGAGCCAACTGCTCCCCTCCCGCCTCCCATCCCCTGCCCACACCCACCCAAAGGCCAGTCTCTACCAAGCTGTTTGGCAACTCCGTTCAAGACAGCTTAAGGTCCAGGAGTGGATTGAGAACAGCGAACGCGCTGGCAATCATTTTCCTTTCCCTTGAGCCCAGACTTCAGTGGGCGTACAATGTGGCATTTTGCTTCTGATTTCAACCACTTCTCCAACAATTTAGCAGGAGAAAAATAAGAGCCTGTGCCAGCCCAGGAGCAGCCAGCCCCCAAACCCCCTGCGTCCCTGGCATGGAGGAACCCTTGGTTACCTAGGCCAACTCCCCACCCCAAGACCTAGGGGGCAGGCCACAAATTACCTATAGGACAACACAGGAAGGTTTATCCTATGTTGAGTCCCAAGGCAAGCAGATGGGCCTCCGATCCTGGTGAAAGCAGCCTAAGATATCTATGGATGGACAAGACATTTTATTTTAAAGCCACTCACAGCAGTTATTTGAAATTAACATTTGTTTGCTCTGGTATCGGTGTGTATTAGTCCGTTCTCACATGCTATAGAGAACTACCTGAGGCTGGGTAATTTATGGAGAAAAGAAGTTTAATTGACTCACAGTTCCACAGGCTGTACATGGCGGAAGGTGAAGGGGAAGCAAGCACATCTTTACATGTTGTAGCAGGAGAGAGAGAGAGTGAAGGGAGCAGTATCACACACTTTTAAACAACCAGATCTTAAGAGAACTCACTCACTGTCATGAGGACAGCAAGGGGGAAATCCACCCCCATGATCCAATCACCTCCTACCAGGCCCCTCTTCCAACACTGAAGATCATAATACAACATGAGATTTGGGTGGGGACACAGAGCCAAACCATATCACTATGTAGTTGCTAGAGATGGGAAGTCTAGAACACAAGAAAAGGAACATTGGGGCATATTTTCTTCATTTTTAGGTTTTCCCCTGCTTTCCTGGTCTTGCTTCCCTCACTCTTCCTCCACGTAACTGACAAGTAATACAAAACACTATCTCAATGTGTCATCCCTCACAGAGAGTTGTCCACAGCTCCTCAAATCTTCAGCATAAAGTCCCCATGAGGTTGCTTTAGATGGCAATACCAGCTTCTTTTTTGCTGCTCCCTCACCCCACCCTCTGCCTCAGTCACTGAATATCCTTTCATGAAAGATCCACTGGGTTCTTAAAATTTCTTCTAACAAGATGCATTTTTTTTAAATGTTTGTCTTTCTGGCTAGATGATGAGCACTGTATTGGGGACAGCAACTTCCATCTCTGTGTCTCCACACCCAGCACCTTGCAAGTAGAACATGCTCAGTAAAGGTGTATTGATTTCATTATTCATAAAGGCAGGAAATATGCCATATTCCTTTTTTGATCCTCTAGGTAATAAGTTCTCAAAAGTAGTTTATGAATAAGGGAATAAATCATAAAATGTTATGTCCCCAACTGAAAGAAAGTATTTGTGCTTTGTCCTCAGACATATGCACATCCAAAGACAATGATTCCAACATGCGCCTTGTCTTTAAAGAATTCATTGTGCCCTGCAGTTCCCAGGCAGCTGCCTGCCACCTGTTACTCGTGTTCCATCCCTTCAGGCCTGAGGCACTGCTGCCTCCTCTTCCATTTTTGACTTCAGGCTGTTACACGCTGCCCTGCAAGCTTCCTCCACTCCAAGTGGCACTGAAGCAGAAATGAGCTCCAGTTTGGAGATACTGGCTCTACAGACAGGAGCCACTGGGAAAGCTCACTAATGTTTTCGGATGGGTAGCTATAGCTCTAACCCACGGATGACACAGGCCTCTGGAAGGCCTCCACATTTTTCATACATTTCTATGAGAATAAGCCTTCATTATTGTCTCATCAAAGTAGCCCCAGCAGTGGTGGGGCAGGGGGTGGGGAAGTGGGAACATATAAAATAAGGTATGAGGGTGGAGGTTAAAAAGGACAGCCACTTTACTTTCATATTTTAATTCTGCCTTCCCCAGCCCAACACATTCACTTTGCAATAGATGTGATGGGCTGACATGTGTGTATGAAACTTAGTGAGGCTCACTGGCATTTCCCTAAAATTATCAATAATTGTCTCCCAGGAAGCAGTGGATTTTAGCCAGGATGTGGCATGGCCTCCAAAGTTTGCTATCAGTCGTTTCCATGGAAGCCTGCATTTGTCAAAGGGCCACCGGCACACCCAAAAGACACATTCTGGCAGGTTTGTGAATTGCTACGACATATAAAGGCAGGTCTGGCTTGAATTCCTAGGCTCCAGCTCCTCTGTGGAGCTCTGGTCACACTCACGACACAGACCATCTGGAGCCTCACTCTGGCACTGTGTTATTTACTCGCAGTCCAGGTGGAATTAGAGCCATAACTCACTGCCGTCCACTCCTCTTCTCTGCGGACAGCACCATACCTCATCTCAGCACTTGCTCCCTTGCCATCCATCAGCCATTCCAATTTGGGAATCACTTGCCAAAGTGGATGTTTTCTTTGGAGATTATTGTTATAAATTAACGTTTTAAATTTTGGGACCAGTTCATCACTTTGGGAGACGTTTTGCCTTTTTTCCCTTATTCTCACCTGTCTCAGACTTAGGAAGTGTGAGACACTCACTTATGCTGCTCCAGTTTTCCCTTCCTCACTTCATAAAGAACTCTGGTAACCAACAGACCATATGTCCCAACCCCTTTTGCTTCTCTGGGATGTCATCACCAAACAAACAAATAAACCAAAAATGAAAAACTCTTACCAGCTCAAGGTCCTCAATGAAGAAAGCCACTGCTAGTCAGTTAACCTTGAGCACATTACCAAATCTCTCTGTGTCTCAGGTCCCTCAGGATGAGGCAGAATAAAGCTAAGTCTTCACAATTGTACTGGGCAGTACTAGGCCATAGTGAAGGAAGGACTGGCCTTCTGTTTGGGCAAAAGAGGGAAAGGCAGCAGGCCGTGTCTGAGAATTGGAAGATTATAAGGAGTTTGCTGTGGCTGAAATCTAGAGCACAGGTGGTGGAGTGGAAAAAGATGAAACTGAAGAGGTGTGGGGGAGTCAGATGATGAAATCCCTTGAATACTTTCTAAAGAAGCTTGGATATGTTCTTCAAAGTGATATTCCTATCAGTCGTTTAAGGTTATAAGAAAAAGAGTCATCGGTTTCGAATTTATTTTTAGAGATATCATTGTCAGAAATGTGGAGATTGCATTGAAGAGATACAGAAGTAAAGGGTAAAGTTTCCAAAAGTAAAAGTAAAGACCCCAGTTAGGGACTATGGCAGCTGGGCAGGTGAAGATGAATGGTTGCCTGAACCAAGGTAGTATAGGAGACCCAGAAGAGAGGACATATTTAAGAGGTTTTTAGTGCGGTCACAGGGAGTGAGGAAAATGAATGGCTCGAATAAACTTTCCAGTTTACTTGAAACTTGGAAAACTGGATGAACAGCAATGCCACTCACCAACGTAGGGAGTATAGGAAGTTTTTCAGGGAAGGGGGATGAGGAAAAGAAATTTGGTCTGAGGCTATTTTGAGTAAGTGCCCATGGAATACTCAAGAGGGGTTTTAAGTAGTGTCTTAGTATGTTTTGTGCTGCTATAACAGAATACCACAGACTGGGTAATGTATAATAAACAGACACCTATTGGCTCTCAATTCTGAAAGCCAGGAAGTTCAATATCAAGGTGCTGATGAGAGACTTGCTGTGACATCACAAGATGGAAAGGCAAAGAGAAGGCAATGGAGATGCTGCAGAGCTCTTTTATCGGAAACCCACTCCTGGGATAATGGCATTGATCCATTAATGGGAGATGAACCCTCATGGCCTAATCACCTCGTAAGGGTCCCATTCCTGAATATTGTTACAATGGCAATTAAATTTTTTTTTTTTTTTTTTTTTTGAGACAGAGTCTCACTCTGTCGCCCAGGCTGGAGTGCAGTGGCCGGATCTCAGCTCACTGCAAGCTCTGCCTCCCGGGTTTACGCCATTCTCCTGCCTCAGCCTCCCGAGTAGCTGAGACTACAGGCACCTGCCACCTCGCCCGGCTAGTTTTCTGAATTTTTTAGTAGAGACGGGGTTTCACCGTGTTAGCCAGGATGGTCTCGATCTCCTGACCTCGTGATCCGCCCTTCTCGGCCTCCCAAAGTGCTGGGATTACAGGCTTGAGCCACTGCGCCCGGCTGCAATTAAATTGTAACATGAGTCTGGGAGGAGACAAGCATTCAAATCATAGTAAGTAGGCAGGAGAATTTTCAGGGAAAAGTTTGAACTGGAAAATGGAGTTGAGAGTCATTGGTGTGTACAATACACAGAACTTGAAGACACAGTAAGATGAGATCATCCAGAGGGCACATGTGGGATGAGAGGAAAGGTCTGCAGTTAAGACCCTGGGTAATCACTAACTAAAGGCGGACAGAGTTTAAAGAACAAAATGGCCACTGTGTCAATGCAACACAGACAGGAGTCTGGTAGGGCAGAAACAGGAATGAAGTGGGCTGGGGAATGAATTCTTTGAGAAAGCAAATGAGGACAGTGAATGTGTCTCTCAGGAGGCTCAAAGCAGAGACACATGGCCAAGGGAGATTGTTGGTTGGCTTGTGGGCTATTGTTGTGTTTTTAATAGCTTTTATTTTGGAATAATTTTAGATTTACAGAGAAGTTGCCTAGACAATGCCGTTATTCACATTGTTAACATCTCTCATTACCACAGTACATTATCAAAACTAAGAAACCAACATGATACAGTACTATTAACAGGATTCCATGCTTTATTTGACTTTCACCATCTTTTTATCAAAGGTATTTTTTCAGTTCTAACATCCAAACCAGAGTACCACATTGCATTTAGTGTCATATTTCCTCAATATCCTCTGGTCCATCTTTCTTTGATTTTTATGACCTTAACAGGCTGGAGGAGCACTGACCAGGCAGCCTCCGGAATGTCTTCTAATATGAGTTTTACTCATGCTGAGACTGGTGTTATGGGTTTTGGGAAAGAATGCTATAGAAATGTCCTTCTTATCACATCATATCAATAAACATGATATGCACATGACAACATTGATGATGTTAACTTAAATCCCTTGGCTAATTTCTCCAAGGATTGCAGTCACTCCTTTTTCCTTACCCTGCCCTCTGCTCTTTGAAAGTGACTCACTAAGTCTAGCCCACACCCAGGTATGAGAGTGGAGCTGAGGGTGGGAAATAAGCTTCACTTTTTCTTTTGTTTTTAAGATGACAAACATCTCCCCAATTCAGCCTGTAGTCTTCATTGTCTTCTTTATCTTAAAATTGCAAAACTTGCCATCTCCAGCACACAGTAGAATACTTGATCATATGAGATTTGATTTTGTTCATCTGTTATTTCGCATGTGTTATTCAGGGCTGTAGGCAAAACAGCTTAATAAACAGCCTAGTGCTCATACTATACTCCTTCCTTTCTTCAACTGTTTTGGTTGCCATGTCCTATCATTTTTACCAACTACATATCTCTTAAACTCCATCACAGGTGATCACTGAAAAAAGCTTTGCCAGATCAACTGACTCCTAAGTTCCTTATCTTTTCTTCCAGGTAGAATCCCATCCTCGTCCCTGACTCCTAGTATATACAGAAGGACAGCAATAGAAATACGACTCCCTGAAGGTGTTCTCTAATATGGTTTGGCTGTGTCCCCACCCAAATCTCATCTTGAATTGTAGCTCCCATAATTCCCATGTGTTGTGGGAGGGACCTGGTGGGAGATAACTGAGTCATGGGGCAGTATCCCCCATACAGTTCTCATGGTAGTGAATACGTCTCACAAGATCTATTGATTTTATACGGGGTTCCCCTTTTCACTTGGCTCTCATTCTCTTTTGTCTGCCACCATGTAAGATGTGCCTTTTGCCTTCTGCCATGATTGTGAGGTCTCCAGCCACAGGGAGCTCTGAGTCCATTAAACCTCTTTTTCTTTAAAAATTACTGAGTCTCAGCCAGGCGCAGTGGCTCAAGCCTGTAATCCCAGCACTTTGGGAGGCCGAGGCGGGTGGATCACGAGGTCAGGAGATCGAGACCATCCTGGCTAACACGGTGAAACCCCGTCTCTACTAAAAATACAAAAAATGAGCCAGGCATGGGGGCGGGCACCTGTAGTCCCAGCTACTCAGGAGACTGAGGCAGGAGAACGGCGGGAACCCGGGAGGCAGAGCTTGCAGTGAGCCGAGATGGCGCCACTGCACTCCAGCCTGAGCAACAGAGTGAGACTCTGTTTCAAAAAAGAAAAAAAAAAAAAATTTACCCAGTCTCAGGTATGTCTTTATCAGCAGTGTGAGAACGGACTAATACGTCCTCTGTACCTATGGCCAGTCTCTAGCATGTTAAACAGGATACAGAGTGAAAGCACAATGCAGCACATGAACCTAAATGTTCCTTTCTCAATTGCTCTTCAATTCTTAGGCCCAAAAGCCTCTGTTTTGGCTTCAAAGCTTAGAGCTTATCCTGAAGAAACAGCTCATAAAATGTCCCATTCCTGATGTTTTTCACAGAAAATCCCCAGAAATATGTGTTTGAACAAGAATCTTCTCTTTTACCCATGACTATGCTTGCAGGGTGGCTGGGAGGTCAGGAAAAGACAAGCAAGATAACTGGTTCCAGAATCTGTTCTGCCACTAACCTACTATGGGAACCCCGTTAGCCATTCCAACTTCCATACCTCAAGTATGGCATTGGTAAAATGAAGGGTTTGAGCTGGCTGATCTTAGCTCATTCAATTCAGTCCACCAGCTGCCTTATTAAGTGGCTTCCACTTGATTCCATTTCTGATATTTCTCTGTTATAGTCATAGAACATTGTGATTGGCTTTGGGAATGTTGTGGGGGAAGCCATATCCCAGGAGAGTCACCTGGAAAAGGAATTAGGGCTGTGCAGGTTACATTCCATTCCAACTCGGTGAATTGCATGAGATAAATGTGAGGAATCCCAGAGGAAAGAAGGGGCTCCTAACCTCTTGAGAGACACTGCATGCTTCTTCCCAGAGGGCTAGAGACTTGGCAGCCCTCAGTTGCCTTCAGCCTTATCCCATCAAGTGGAGTTAGCTTGTGTAGAGCTCGCATGACAGATGGCTCTTTGGGCCTCCAGAGTGCACCTCAGCCATCACCAGATTGTCAAACTGCAAACAAAAGCCATTCATTGCCCTCATCTCCTCTCTTGATTTCTTCCTAGCTTTGTAATCTTTAAAGCAGAAGATAAGCCATAACTGTCAGAGGGTCTGCAATCTCCTGCCTATATATGTGAACAATATTTTTCTGAACCTCAAAGATCAATGCATATGATTAAAGAATATTTTGCTATTCTTGACTGCATAGACAGTATAGGTAATGTAGTTTCAATACTGTTATTTTTTTTAACATCACTTCAGGGGTTTCTAATCTCTTCTAAGAATTACCAAATAGAGTCAAAATGAGATTGTCTTAGAAAGTTTGGATGAAGGGCTGCCTTGCACATATTTACTCTTCTCCCTTTTCCTCTTACTGTTAGAGGATCCCTCCTGCAAAGAGCTAAAACACTTATAAGGTGAAAGAAGAAAAGAGAAATGAGGAGAATATCTGGGCAAACTTGCTTTCAGGTCGAGGAGATAGCCAGCACCGTAGGATGAGAGGGACCTGGGATCGGACTTCCACCTCAAATGTTATATTTGCTGATATCTAAAATCCAACCATTAGAAATTCATTACTTCAACAGAAATGTTTATTCATAATTAAACAAAATCCCTCACAATGTCTAGACCCAAGGTTGTTTTCAATCACTGACACCTTCAGGCAAAGGCTTTGATATCAGGTGAGCGATTAGTGGAGGGTAGTACAGCATCACGTGTCTGAGACAACAGAGGGGGCTTAGGACCCAGATGCTCCCTAGTGGGGTGTCAGAGTGTGAGATCTTCTGGCTCCTTCTAATCCCAAAGAGAAAGAAAAAGACACATAGAAGGACATGCCAGTGTCATGGTGGCAGTGGCAGATGTCTTTATCCACTGCAATGGGAGCAACTGGGCACTTCTACCATTAGTCAAAAAAGCATGAACTGGGAATGCAGGGGCCTGAACTTTACTTAGAATTTCAACTATAGAGTCAGAAGGAAGGTAGCATAATCGTTAACATTTTTCCCAGCTTAAATGGTCTATGTTAACTTCAGATTAGCAGATATTTTCCCAAATTGACAGGAAAACTAGGAAAGACAAGAGGAGGAGGAAAGACTGGGATGTAAGGAAGATGAAGAGGAAAAGAGAATTGGAGACGTAAATGTAGATGTAGTCTTGTTGAGACTGCCCATATGCGAAACACATACCTTCTCTAGTGGTTCCAGGAAACATTTCTCTCTTTCTCCTCTGTGCTTTACATTCCAATATAGTAAATCACATTCTACTGTGCCTTAGATTCTCTTAATAGCTTTCATTCCACTTGTGCCACAATTTACAAAATAATTGAAAATCCATTATTTTATTTAATCTCCCACCCCTCTAAAACAAGAGGAAGAAGAAGAAAAAGAAAAAGGAAACCTATGAATTTGGCAGGAATTCCTATTCCCTTTCCCAGGGAAAGATCCTGGGGCTCAGTGATTTGCAAAAACTCTCACATATAGCACATCATGGGGTCAGCTGGACCCAGACTCCAGTCACTAGTCTTCATCCTTGACAGGTGCTCCTTTCTTAATACCCAGTTCTGTGGAGCTATCAGGTTTCTTGAAGGTGTCCTCAAGCAAAGCCTGCTGAACGTGAATTTTATCGCCCTCACTGACTGTTCGAACTTCTACTCCAAAAGAGCATATGAAAATGAAGCTTAGAGTTAGCTTAGCTGCTTATATCATTGGTAGGACAGCAGTTTTCAAACTATACTTCTTACAGCCTTAGAGATCCACCAAGCATCTCCTGGGCTTCTGGATGTTTTTGAGCTGAGCAGCTGGGTGCTCTAGGCTTTCCCCCTGATTCCATCTGAGAAACTCCACTTTTATCTGCTTTATTTACTGGTCTCCCTGTAGGTATTAAGAAGTGTTTGAGAACCACTACAGGGCAGGTTGTAGTCTGTAGCGTTATTTCCAGCCTGAACCCAAGTTCCAGTTTCTTTACATGACATGCCAATAAATCTCTGCTTCATGGCCTCCCAACAGAAGAGGTAAGACAGAAGCAGCCCATTGGTCTTCAAGACATATTGTCATCTGTCACATCAGGATGCCCCTAGGGAGTCTTAAATCCAGAGAAACATGGGAGTAGTCATTTCACATCTTAAGACCCCTTGATGAGCGAAACCTCATTACCACGCGTACACAGTAGCTGATATTTTACACAGACTAACTGGCCTGTTTTCATTCTTTTTAAATACCCAGAGGTATCCCAGCTACATGAGGAGCTGAAGGCCTACAAACTGTGACTATAAAAAAAGTTTGCACACTACACAAGTGCTAAAGAGCACCTGAAACCACTTTGCGTCTATTTGTTTTGCCCCCTAATATGAACACTGGTATATTAGTGTTTCTTTTGAATTCCCCTGGGTTTGGATATTATACACCCAAGTTTTAGTTCAAATTGAGTTTTCACAGCTGGATTATAAACCAATGGAAATGTTGACCCAGCACCAACTATATCATTCCAAACAGGTGTTGCTTTAATTAGCTTTATCATAAAACAAAAATTAAAATTAAAGGAAAACATTTTAATGTGCCTAAGACTTTCTTATGGTCTTAGAGGGAACTGGCAAATTGTTGAGGACTTTCAAGCCTTATCTCCTTTTCTCAGAGGTTCTCTGAAAAATTCAGCAACACTTCTGAAGCTACAATAACACACCAATGCTTTAAGAGGAGAAAACATCTGGCCACCCTGGCATTTTTGCCAGTGAAGGAGAAAGTTTTTAAATGAAGGGAGAGAGGCTTCAAAGTCCATTCCCCTAAGTCTTAGATGTCTTACCTCAGGCAGGGAGAAGACAGAAAGGTAAGGCTTGGGATGTTACTCCTCATCTGAAAGGAGATTATCACTATGTTCCATGCAAAGACAAGGAAGTTCTCTGTAATTTCAATTCAATGCAGAAAGCATGGCTACTGTGTACTTATTAGAAAGGTGGGAGAGAGGTTGCAGAACTCCTACCCCCAAGATGTATTCAAGCTCATTGTCTCACACATAAGAAGCCATTTATAGAACAAATTAAACTTGTGTATGAATTAGCTCAGGTGTGTCAACCTTTCAGCCAGAAAGCACAAACTTCCTCTGGATGTTTAGGATGACTTTCTGGAAGAGAAGCTGAAAGAGGAAGCTGAGTGAGAGGCTAGGTTAGGAGATTGACTGCGTAGAAAGGAGGCAGTGGAACAGCTCGGGCTGGGGAGACCGCATGAGTAAAGACAGGGAGCAGTGGTTCTCCAGCTTCAATGTGTACCAGCCCCCCGGAGGGCTGCTTACAACAGGTCCCTGGGCCCCTAGAGACTGATTCAGTGGATTTGAGATGGGGGTCCAACAAAGTGTATTTTAATAGGTTCTCAGTTGATGCAGACACTGCTGTTCTGAGGGCCACACTTGAGAAACACTGGCATAGAGAAAGGATTGTGCAAGGATGTCAGGATTTAAGTGCAGGTGCTTGGCTTAACTGTAAGAGAATTTGTACAGAAGAGTGGAGAAAATTTTTTTTTGTTTGTTTGTTTTTGTTTTTGTTTTTGTTTTTGAGATGGAGTCTCACTCTGTCGCCCAGGCTGGAGTGCAGTGGCCGGATCTCAGCTCACTGCAAGCTCCGCCTCCCAGGTTCTCGCCATTCTCCTGCCTCAGCCTCCGGAGTAGCTGGGACTACAGGCGCCCGCCACCTGCCCGGCTAGTTATTTTTTTTTTTTTTGTATTTTTTAGTAGAGACGGGGTTTCACCATGTTAGCCAGGATGGTCTCGATCTCCTGACCTCGTGATCCACCCGTCTCGGCCTCCCAAAGTGCTGGGATTACAGGCTTGAGCCACCACACCCGGCCGAAAATGATTTCTTAAACAAATAAACAAAAACTAACTTGTTGGTTGATGATGTGAAATAATCACTTTTTATCTAAAAAATAAAAAATAAAAGTTAGTAATTCTCAGTGTAACCCTCTTTCCAGACACCCAATGTGTCTGGTTCACTTTTCTCAAAGGAAAGAGGGAAAAAATTCTCTACTGAGCATTATGCATGCTGCTGTACCCATGTTATCTCATTTAGTCCCCATGTAAAGGTAGCGGCAATAAAAATAATCACAATAGTAACAATGACAATGGTGACTATTCACTTTGCATCAACTAAGCATTTCGCTTGCCTTCTAATTGTATCCTTGTAGGCACAGTCTGCATGTTCAATGAGATGATGAGAGGTTCTGTTACTCTTAAACACTGTATCTTCTCACAGAGACAAAATCTTTCTTACTCCCAGAAAACTGCCAACTTCTCTAACCCTTTCTATTACCCAGATTATGGTTTCAGCTCTTTTGAGATACAAGGAACACAGAAACGCTAAAGTACATTAAGTGATAGAGAAATCATGACACTATATAGAGAAGAACTAAAATAGGGGAGACCACACAACTGGGTCTCTTGAAAACAGAACAGCATTCATAATTGGAGAGCTGTCTGATGATACTCTCAACCTGTCTCCTCAGAATTAGCTCAGGTGTGTCAGCCTTTCAGCCAGAAAGCACAAACTTCCTCTGGATGTTTAGGATGACCTTCTGGAAGAGGAAGCTGAGTGAGAGGCTAGGTTAGGAGATTGACTGTGTAGAAAGGAGGCAGTGGAACAGCTCGGGCTGTTCTCTACCGTGCCATCCATTGTTCTCTACCGTGAAGGCCCACAATTCTTCTGAAGCAACTTCTTTCTCTGATGCCTCTCTTCTCTGCTCTTCTGGGGTGGGTGGGTGGGGGTGTGTGTGTGTGTGTGTGTGTGTGTGTGTGTGCGCACGCGCCAACCCCACCCCCCTAAGAGAAAGAATCTGATTGGTTACCAGTTACCATTCAACATGGGGCACCTCTATCAGGCAGTTGTTGCACCACCATTCCTAACAAGCTGTTGGTCCAGCCTATAGAGCAGCAGCACTGTCCAACAGAAATATAATGCCAGTGACAAATAAAAGCAACATATGTAATTTTTAATTTTCTAGTAACTACTTTAAGAAAGTAAACTGAAAAAGGTGAAACTAACTGTAATAACATTTCATCTAACCCAGCATATCTAAATTTATATTTTAACATGTGTTGGGTAAAAAAAAAAAAAAAGTAGTAATATATTTTACTTCTTTTTTATATATTAAGTCTTTGAAATCCTGTGTATATTTTATACTTGGACCATATCTTAATTCAGATTAGTCACATTTCCAGTGCTCAATAGCCACATTTCCAGTACTCAATAGCCACATGTGGCTAGTGCCTATTACACAGAACAGTATATTAAGTTGTTTTTGGCCAGAGGACTAACCTTTAGTTGCAACCAATATTGGTCAGAATAACAGGATCAAATGATATAATATGCTGAGAGAACTACGCCCATTTTCTTCATGAAAGGTATTAAAGGCAAGAAGGGCATTCAGGGTCCCACAATCCATTCTCCTGCTTGTCCAAAGATGGTGTCAGTAGGTCTCCACCATCAATTAATATAAATAGGCTTCTTCCTAAGCTGTACGGGTACTTTTATTCTGGTCTTCCCTATTACTAGACTAGAGACTACCTTTGCCTTTCTCCTATTTCCCAGTGATCCAGTAATTACTTTTACTTTAATAGCATTGAGTCTAGTTTTTATGTCAGTGCCAAAGTTACCTTCAGCCATTTTTAATAACCCACATTCTCATACACATACATGCACCCAGGCTCATGTACATTTATTTCCATAAAGCTTGTGATATATTTACCATATTTTATAAGACTTATGACCATAAAAGATTATTCAATAAATTTTATTTCCTCTTATATACACTTACTTAGTACATACCTCTATGGCAGCATTTATTACTATTATGGTAGAGATGTGTTTATTCATTTCCCCTTCCAGATAATGCACTCAATAAAGTCACTCTTAAATTCCCAAGGCTTAGCAAAGTATCTGGCACATAAATATCAATAAATATGTGATGGTTGAATAAATAAATGAATTACTATATTCTTATTTATCTTGAAAATTCTCAATTGAACCTGATTATAAATGGATAAAGATTTTAGAATGAAGAAAAATTTAAAAGTACATATAAAACCTTGCATAATCATCTGTATAATCTTTTTACCCTGATTATTTGCTTTAGAGAAGGAACTACAAGCTTTGCTTCAAAATAGAATAGACTCAAAAGGGAACCAAGGTGTGCAATATGGTGTAACAAGAGCACCACTGAATAACGAATAAGGTGTTCTCCTCTCAGGCATTACAATTAATTTGCTCTACGAATGTAAATAAGTCCCTATGTTGTGTTATATTTAATGTTAAAATTAAAGCACTCTGGTTAGTTGATTATAAAAGTCCTGTCTATGTCTAACTTCCTATGATTATAGAAATTCAAAAGTTGCAGATGAATAACATTTAAAAACAATCTGAGTCAAGGCTTTTATTATTTGCAGTGGGAAAGATCTTAACTGATAATGGAGTATTTGATGCTTTGCTCTGCTATTACTTGTTTATGTGTGCACCTCAAATTAGACTAAATTCTTCACAGCAAAGACATTATCTTAGTATAATTAACAGCTGAAACAGAGAATGGCACAGGTTGGATTTCAATAAATGTTTCACTCTGAATACATGCATGAGTAACTATTACCCCTATCAAATACACAGGATTGCCTTTGCTAAACAGTTAAAAGCAGGTGGGATGATGGCCCCTATTTGCGATATCTTTGTTTCAGACTTAAAGTCTGAATACAAATAAAAAGTTCTAACACTCCCACTTTGTGTCATATAGGCAGGAAATTCTTCCAATATATTTATAATTTATTGAGAAAGACATATTGATGTCTTCCATCATGATTGTGAATTTACATATATGTCCTTGTTCTCACTCATAAGTGAGAGTTGAACAATGAGAACACATGGACACAGGGAGGGGAACATCACACTGAGGCTGTGAGGAGGTGGGGGGAAAGGGGACGGAGAGCATTAGGACAAATACCTAATGCATGTGGGGCTTAAAACCTAGACAAAGGGTTGATAGGTGCAGCAAACTACCATGGCACATGTATACCTATGTAACAAACCTGCACATTCAGCACATGTTCTTTAAATTCCATCAGATTTTGCTGTTTTTGAAGGTATTTTATTAAGTGTAAGCAAATTTCAAATTGTTGTGCCATAATAGTGGATTAATCATTTTATCAGTAAGAAATGGATTTATCTGTGTAATGCTTCTTGTCTTAGAGAAGATTAGTAATAGTGTAGCCACATCATCTTTCTTTTGATTAAGGTTTGCATCAGAGGTGTAAATGTTAAAACAACAAAGTTTTAACACTCAGAATTTCTGAATGTTTCACAATATTGCAAGCCCTTAATAGCTGGCTCCAGTATACTACTGGTTTGCCTAATATAGCTTTTCCATATTTTTACTTTCAACAATTTTGTCTCCTTATGTTTAAAGTGCATCTCCTTTGAGCAGTATATGGTTGGACTTCTTCCAAAATCTAGCTTAATCTTTTTTTGTTTTGTTTTCTCAAGGAGAAGTCTCACTCTGTCACCTAGGCTGGAGTGCAGCAGCATAATCATAGCTCACTGTAGCATTGACCTCCGGGGCTCAAGTGATCCTTCCATCTCAGCCTCTCAAGTAGTTGGAACTACATATGCACACCATTATGCCCACCTAATTTGTTATTTTATTTTTTTGTAGAGATGGGGTCTTGCTATGCTGCCCAGGCTGGTCTTGAACTCCTTGGCTCAACTGATCCTCTTGCCTCAGCCTCCCAAAGTGCTGGGATTACAGGTGTGAGCCTCTAGGCTACTTTAGTCTTTTAATTAGGATATATAGGCCATTTACATTTAATTGAACTACTAAAATATTTGGGTTTATATTAATATCTGTTTTTTCATCTGTCACATTAATTTTGTTCCCTTTTTCTCCTTTGTTGGCCTTTCTTTGGCTTAATCAAGTATTCCCTATTACCTACGACCACTTCTAGTAGTTCATTAAATAAACATTCATTTAGTTTTGTTTCGGTGGTTATCTTGAAGACCACAGCGTGTATTTTTTTATTTATTAGAAACTAATACAAATTTGTGCCTCTACCCCTTCACTGACATGGAGAGAGCCTTGGAAACCTTGAACTTTTGAACACTGAGATTTAAAAGGCCCTGTATCTGGGGCCCTCCAAGACTATCCCAAGTTTTTATTATTCACTAGGAGGATTCACAGAACTCAGAATACAGTTATGCTAATAGCTATGATTGATTACAGCAAAATGATACAAAACAAAATAAGCAAAGGAAAACTGTACATATAGCAAAGTTCAGAGGGAACCAGACACAAACTTCCAAGAGACCTTTCCCAGTGGAATTATATAAGAAGCGCTTAATTCCTGTAGCAACAAGTTGTGACAACACTTGTCAAATGCTTGTCTACCAGGAAAGATTATTAGAGACCTACCACCCAGGATATTTATTAAATATTGGTCATATAGACAACTTCTGTCTAGCATGTACCAAAATTTCAGACTTCCAGAAGGAAACCAGGTGTTCAGCATAAACCATATGGTTCACACAAACTCTTTACACACAGTGAGCCACTCATATTGGCTCAGGAAATGGTGGGAACCCTCCTAAAATTCAAGTTTCCAGATGCAAAGCCAACCTTGCAAGCAGGCCTTTCTACTGATAGCAGTCTAAGGACTGTTACATTAGTTTTTCTATTGCATAACCCTCTGTATCCTTCCTGTTATTGTTAACATGTATTTTATTTCTACATACACTGTAAATCTCATTAAATATTATTGTTTTCTAGTATCAATATTAATTTAGATTTACCCATATATTTAACTCTTCTATTGTTCTTCATTTCTCCTTGCATTTTCTGTGTTTCTGAATGAAAGTTTCCCTTAAGTATTTCCTGCAGGGAAATGAGTAGGGAATGAGTTCTCTCAGCTTTTGTCAGGAATGCCTTTATCTGCTATTTGTTTTTGAGTATTATTTTTTTACTGGCTATAGAATTCTGACAGCTTTTATTTTGTTTCAGCACTTTAGCGATATCATTCCATTGTCACATAGCTCCTTTCATTTCTGTTGAGAAGTGAACTGTTAGTCTTAAAGTTGCTCTTTCAAAAGTAACATATATTTTTTCCCCTTTGGCTATATTTATGATTTTCTCTTTATTTTTTGACAGTTTTACTCGATATGCCTAGGTTTTGGATTTGCAGTGCTTCTTGAATAAATTCTCAGCCATTTTTCTTCAAGTATTGCCTCTGCCCCATTATGCTAGGTTTAGACTAATGACTCTCAATTTGGAAAATTTTGTCCCTAGGACAAAATATCCATAAAACAAACAATTATTTGGCTCAAAATGCCAATAGTGCAGAGGTTCAGAAACTCTGTGTTAGATTTTTCACCATATTTTATGTGTCTCTGACATTATTTTCTCTAATTCTTATGCTTTTTTGTCTTCATGCTTCACTGTGAATATTTTCTACTAACCTATCTTCTAGCTTACTGAGCTCTTCTTTAGCTCTGTCTAATCTGCTGTTCACCTATTTCTTAATATCAGATATTAAAACTTTATTCCTAAAATTTTCCATTTGATTATTTTATATAGATTCTAATTCTATAATGAAATTGTTCATATTGCCATCTATTTTATTAAACATTAATTAAAAGTATTTTTAAACATATCTAATAATTTGAATATCTGGGTTACGTATCTCTTTATCTTGTTTATTTATTGATCTTGTTTCTTAGAATGCCTAATCATTTTTTATTGAATGTCAGATATTGTGTATGAAAATTTTTAATGCTTTGAATAATGCAGTATTCTTTTAGGGGGGATTCGGCCTCTCTTCTGAAGGCAGGAGGAGACAGATGGTCTCAATCTAATCATAGATGGAACTGACTTGAGACGATTTACATCACTGGAAAACTTGGTCTACCTCTGCTTGTGGAATATAACCTTCCAGTGGTCCCAGCTCAGAGTCTGAAGTGTCTGCAATGACTCCTCCTCTTTTTCAAGTTTTAAACCCAATTTTTAAAAAATTTCTTGGCACCATGTGACCGCCAAAGACTCTGCTCTGCTTTTCAGTTGTTACTGTTTAGCTTTGCAGCCTCTTGCCCTATATTGCTCAATTATCAAACGCCCAGAGAATAAAAATGGTGCCAAATATCAGGCTCCCTTTTCTGTACCTTTCTTCTCTCCAGGATTTTAGCCCTCACATTTTAGCTGTCTTGGAAATCCAGAATTCCAACTTCTTGTTCCCTAGACCTTAACATTGCCTAAAGCTGTACCACTTCTCTGCCCCTTAGAAGTGCTCCTCTGATGGGCTAATGTGAAGGTTGCAGATACTAGGATGAAAACACTCTTGGCAGCCCCAAACAAACTGAAGCTGGGAAAGCATGAAGACAGAAGGCTAATGCTTGTATGTCTGAGACAAGATTGTCCCAAGGACTTTTTAAAATAATCTCAAAAGAAATTTTTTCATGTCCTTTAAGCATCTCATGCTTTTTATGACCTATATTTTGCATGCATGCACATATTTCTATGACCAGATTTAACACTAGAAATTCTTTAGGACTGCAGCAATTCAGATAAAATGTTCTCAGAAGAACACTTGCCTTGTAACGGCATCTCCACCAATGAACTGATGCCAATTCCAGCTTTGAGCCTACAGAACCAATAAAAGTCTTTCTAAGTAGCTTATGTAAACCTCTCCCTTTTTGCCAAATAAAAGCTTCCTCTTACCTTCTCCTCTTCAGGTGCACCTGAGACTTGCCATAGCTGTGCATCCCAGGTTATAATCCTCTTTGCTTACTCTTGAATAAAATCATTAAATTAAGAGGTAAGTTTTTGTTTTGTTTTGTTTTTTTGTTTTTGAAACTGAGTCTTTCTCTGTCAGTGGTGCGATCTTGGCTCACTGCAACCTCTGCCTCCTGGGTTCAAAGGATTCTCCTGCCTCAGCCTCCCGGGTAGTTGGGATTACAGGCACATGCCACCACACCCCGCTAATTTTTTGTATTTTTAGCAGAGACAGGGTTTCACCATGTTGGCCAGGCAAGTCCCTTGACCTCAAGTGATCCCCCCACCTCGGCCTCCCAAAGTTCTGGGATTACAGGCCTGAGCCACTGCACCCAGCCCTAAGAGATAGTTTTCTCTGATTTTTTTTTTTTTTTTTTTTTTTGAGGCTGACACTTATCCCATACTAAAAATTGCCAAATGTCCTGACTAGAAAAACAGCATGTTCACCTCACTGAGCTTTCTTTCTTCCAGTATCTGGCCCCTCAAGTCCTTGTGTTAGTAGTGCCATCATGCCTTTAGACACTTTAAAAAATCAACCTTCTCTTCTGGTTGTTCCTGGCAGGAGTTTTAAGTCTGCCACAAACTACAGCATCATAGCCAGAAGTATAAGTCTATATTTAGAAGTTAGGTTAGACATAAGGAAAATACTTACGTATTTTTCTGTGACTATTACTGGATGCTTCACTGAGTCATCAAAGGTAGAAGTAGTCTCCTGCCCCGTTTAAAAGCTGGAAGAAACTCCCAGCGACCTGCAATAAGTAAAGAGGCATATATCATAGGGAGGGGTGCAGAAAGAGGGTCAGCAACACAAAATAATGTTTCATGATTTCTTGTGACTCTATGGATCTCTCAATTCTGCTAATACTTGAACATTCAGAACGTGAACACAATATGTGTTTTATTCCCACAGTTCTCATTTTGGTTTGCACATAATGCAGAGATAGACAATTGCAACCTAAAGTGGAAGAATGAAAATATAAGGGCTCTATGTTTGCATAATATTTCCAGTTTGATTACAGTCATGAAATACAGTATATTTGTACTTTTTACGTTAAATCCCATGAGTGGTTTAAATTTTTTTTTAAAAAATATGTTTTCAGAATAAGGAGATTTAAAAAGGATTTCATATAGTCTAGGAATTTCAACTAAGGTTTTCCAGCAACACCACACTCATACCACCTCAGGCATTTGCCAATCTGTTATAAAAGAAAAACCCCACGTGTAGTCACATACAGTCATTGAAAGAGCCTTAAGCATACTTCCTGTGTAAATTGAGTGTGCATATTAAGTGGGAAGTGAATGGTACACGTGTGAAATCTTGGTTATTCAGTTTAAGGCCCAGCGAGATTATTAACATCACTTTGCAGGCTCTGCGCAGCATAGTCAGTGATGACCATTTCCCTGAGATGGATTCAGGTGGAGGGAACCCTGCCAGGAGGAGGCCTGAACACTGCAGGGGCAGCAGTCTGCTTGCTTTTTGAAGCAGCTTGCTGCCTGGCATTATTGGGGCTGGGGGTGCAGGGGAGACAACAGGCACTTCTGTAAAAGTGGTTCCAGTGTGTGATAGACTTTTTTCTCCATCTCCACCTCTCTGGTCCATCTCTTTTAGATGAGCCCCAAGCCTGTGGGCTTAGGATTTGTGAGGATAATTTGCAAGGGAGCTTGATGTGGTACTAACAACCCTAAACTGTGGATTCTGACGCCCTTAGCTAATTATCTGACTTTGGGTTAGTTCTTCCCCTTCTTTGCCTGATTGTTCTCTATCCTAAATGAAGGGGTATGAGTGAATGATCCTAACAATCACATGCAGCCGAAACAGCCTTGGGTTCAGGACTCCCTTTGGACAGTTAAAGACTCAGAGTGGCAGGAAAGCCATCTGATTACTTCAGTGGAGTCTGCTCTGTGACGAAATTCTCAACAAGACTGAGCTTTTAGCTTTTCTTCAGCCTTCCGCCATTCAGCATTTTGCCCTGGAGATACAGATAGAGTTCTATATCTTGTGCATTTCTTTTTTTTTTTTTTTCTAATTTTACCACATAAGGCTGAGCATAACTGAAAACATAACTCATTATCTACTCAACATCAAAATGTATGTTAAAATTCTTACAATGGTCATTTTAAAAATTATCTTTCTGTAACACATGTAAAGCTGAGTTCCCCAGTGTTCCAGTTCAACATACAATCAATTCAGAAGAGATTGCAAACAATTTTGATTATTTATTGAACTCTGATAAAATGGCAAAGAGGTATAACAAAATGCAACATATAGGAAACAATTCTTCAAAATTTGCTTTAAATCATTATCTTTCCAAAGTTTTGCCGATCACAGCATGGTGAAAACAGAGAAAACCTGTTTTCTCACAGTTTCCTTACTGCCAAAAGTGCTCCTAAAATTTAACTCTCAGTGGCTCTCACCTTCCTCTAGCTTGCTGCCATCTTTTCACATTTCTAGGTCTCTGCTTTCCCCCAACTATTTGCCCTTCCAAAATGTAAATCAATTCAGCTTGTCTTAGTTTCATTTCAGTCCTCTTTTTACCAGTTATCCACACTGATACCACAAACTCCTGGGCCTAGGAGACATAGTAGAACTCTCCTTTAGAAGTCTATGCTTGTTTGCTGGGGGTGGGATGGGGGTCAGAGGTGGGAACTAGGGTCCAGATATATTCTTAAAGCCCTTTAAAACTATCTGTCATAGGGTGGGCAATGTGGTGCATACCTGTAATCCCAGCACTTTGGGAGGCCAAGGTGGGCAGGCCACTTGCACCCAGGAGTTCAAGAGCAACGTGGGCAACATGGTGAAACACTGTCTCTACAAAAAATACAAATATTAGCTGGGCATTGGTGGTGCATGCCTGTAGTCCCAGCTACTTTGGAGGCTGAGGTGGGAGGATCACTTGAGCCCAAGAGGTCAAGGCTGCAGTGAGCCATGATCATGCCACTGCACTTCGGCCTGGGCAACAGAGTGAGACCCTCTCTCAAAAAATGTATCTATCTATCATATTTGTGTTATGACAGCTCATTAATAGTTTTTTAAAAAGCTACAAGGTAACAAAAATTCTTTTTGGCCACACTTTACTACTCATTTCCTTATAAAATCCACTTTTAGCAAAGAACCCTGCTAAATCAGTTTAGCAAGAACCCTTACCTTCAATATCTCATCACCCTGGATATGTGTTCAGTTTCTTCATCCTCCATCCACCATCCCCAGGTGATGTCTGATCACCCTGGCCTGCCTTCAGCAAGAATTCTCTTAAGTCAATTTAGCCACAGGCCCCCTTACCCCTGATGTTTCCTCTTGGGGATGTTCTATCCTCTGACCTCCACCCTGCTCCTTGGCTATAAACTTCCACTTGCCCATGCTGCATGTGGAATTGAACCCAAGACTCCATTGCAGTGGTCCCTGTGATTATCACGATGGTGCTCAATAGTCTTACTTGGCTTTAACAGTATCATTGAATCATGTTTTTTAGCAAAGCCACAGACCAGTACAGGTCCATGGCCTGTTAGGAACTGGGCTGCACAGCAGGAGGTGAGCAGTGGGCAAGTGAGCACGACTGCCTGCGCTCTGCCTCCTGTCAGATCAGCAGATGCATTAGATTCTTATAGGAGCGGGAAGCCCATTGTGAACTGCGCACGCGAGGGATCCAGGTTGCGTGCTCCTTATGGGAATCTAATGCCTGATAATCTGAGGTGGAACAGCTTCATCCCCCAAACCATCCTCCTCCCCCTGCAACTGCCCCCAGTCCATGGAAAAATGTTCTTCCATGAAACCAGTCCCTGGAGTCAAAAAGGCTGGGGAGTGCTGCATTATGGAACTCAGGTGCAGAAAGGTTAAATCACTTGCCCAAGTACTTACACTGATAGGGTTATAATTGGACTCTAGGTATTTTCATTTCAAATTCCAAAAATTTACCACTTCACTGAACTTCTCCTAACTTTATTATTTTTCTTTTCATGTGCACACAAACATACATGGATGTGTGAGCATGCTCGTGCAAGCATGCACACACACACACACAGACAGAAACTAACTGAAACACAGCCAGATATTATTACATATGTTCAGAGTGTTCTATATATATACACACACACAACCATGTATTAAATAAACAAAATCCACATAGCCTCTCAGTTTCTGTTTCTAGAAGAAGCCCTGACCTTATAACAGAATAAACACTACTGCTGGGTCAGAGAAACGGAGCTAGCCTCATGCTTCCCCCTGCACTGATGTGCTTTGTTTTTTAAAGCAATTTCCATTTACATTACTATTATTTTCATTGTCTTGATCATCCAAACCTCAAAGGAAAGAGGCTAATGATATTCCCCTAGCCCCCACTCCTCACACTCATGCTGAGAATGGAAGCAGCTCAGATTGACTGAATTGACTCTGCAAACCCTTCAGGAACATTAATGGAGTTGCTACTATAAACAGCTGGAGTTGCCATTTGCATCTCACTCTGTCTTCCTTTTTTTCCTTAAAACAATTTTTTTTAGAAAAGCACCCACAACACCCTGGGGGAATTTTCCGGGACAAGCTGCAGGTGCTATGGATATTTTCATTTAATAATCATTCTTGCAATTCAGCACATTTGTAATCCATGTGGTAAACTCTGACTTACATTTCTCCCAGTGGACGCTGGCCAGATGCAGAAACCAAAGAGCTTGGTGCCGGTACTGCCTCTTCCCTCTTTTATAGTTTGTGCATTTGGATGTGTTTAGCAAGATCTGCGAGTGCAGGGTAAGGAATGTGCTGTGCTTAAAAGACCCTTTTGTTGACATTAAGCAATCATAAATACATGCAGCACTTATACTCCTTGCCTTTAGTGTGGAGTGCTTTAATTGGATGGTCTTCTCATGTGATATCATAAAGAACATATGCATATTTGTGGCAGCTCCATTGGATCTTGAAGAAGTGAGGCACATACAGAGCAGCACATTCCTAACATCTATGGATTGCCTCATATATGTCACCACATCTTCCCACCAGGCTTGCTTTCCCTACACTCCAAGATGGTAACTTCCCAATCTGTCCAAATTCTATTTGGAATCCTCCTGGACTGTGTAAATGTCAAGGCCAGTTTCCTTTCCATGTGAACAGCTTTGAAAGGAGAACTGCATGCCTTACTCCCTCATAAATACAAGCCAGAGCATCCTCTTTTTTTCCTCTTTTTTTAAGAGGAGGAGGGAATGAAAGGGGGTGTTTGGCCAAAAGTTAAAAAAGAAATCCCTTTTCAAGAATGACGTTCTCCTTATTTTCACCACATAAACAAAATGTTTAAGCCTGCACAGAGCCAGGTTTCAAATAGTGGAGTTTTCTGGATAAGTCATTCTCCTGCTGCACTAAGATAAAATTTCTTAAGGCAGCAAACTCCATCGGGGGGCAAACGTCACCACCTGCACGCTGGGAGAGGGTACAGTCATGGCCCTGGGAGAAAACAGATGGTGCCCTCAAAGGAATAATACAAGAGATGTTAACAGGGACTGTGTTCACGAGTGTGAAGAGAGTTAAGGGAACCAGTAAAGAATGGGAGCTCTCGGCCAGGGGCAGTGGCTCATGCCTGTAATCCCAGCACTTTGGGAGGCCAAGGCGGGCGGATCATCTGAGGTCCGGAGTTCGAGACCAGCCTGACCAACATGGAGAAACCCCATCTCTACTAAAAATACAAAAATTAGCCGGGCGTGGTGGCACATGCCTGTAGTCCCAGGGGAAATACTGGGAAAGCCAAGGCAGAAGAATTGCTTGAACCTGGGAGGCGGAGGTTGTAGTGAACTGAGATCACATCTCAAAAAAAAAAAAAAAAAAAGAATGGGCTTTCTCTAGGACAAAATGAAGTAGAAAGCAGGACGATTTCAGGCATAAGTTTCCAAACTCCTTTTTCTTTCCTGCTCCCAACCCCTTACTAGTGCCTCCCATTGGCCAAAACCAACCAGTAGCCAGAGGTCAAGGAAGTGGGTGTCCAGAGGGGTAGAGTGGCAGACAAGCTGGCAGCAGGAATGAAGCTTCAGTCACTGAGTACTCCTGCTCACCTACATAAGATCAATCACATCTGTTTTTCACAGCAACTCTATGAGGCAGTTGTAAGTTGCATAGGACAGACAGGGAAACAAAGGTGGGAAAAAGAAAGTAACTTGCTCAACCTCGCATAGTTAGATGATGGAGTTTCCAATGAAAGAATTGCTAGGCTTCTGCGTAGAAGGTGACTGACAGGGCTTAAACAAGCATGGTCCTACCAGAAACCTGGCAATTCTTTCATTGGAAAGGTCCATTTAGGTCTGGAAATCTTCAGTCTCAGGTTGTGAAACATTATCCACATCAGATGGTTCATGGATTTCAGATAGACAGGAATGAGAGTTCAGATATTGAGAGATGTCAGGCCATCTAAAAAAAAAAAAAGCTAGGTACATCTACTTAGTGTCTTAGGTTAGATAGCAATAATTCAGATAATGAGAATTTAGATAACAAGGGCTATCAGCCAACCTGAAACAGTAGAAATACATTCAGAAGAAAAGCAAGAGCCTCTGGAAACACTCTCATATACAATAATCACAAGCTCAGATATTCACAAAAGCCTCTGGGACAGTATCTACCCTGAATTCATGCCTTCATTACCTTGCCCTAGGAAACTATATGGGGTTTCAGTTGTATGGATTTTGAGGATGGTGGAGGAAACTGTATTTATTTCTGGTTCAGTACAGAAAAATTATTACAAACTTTAAAATCACAGCATAAAATCATATGTCTGCAAAAAAAAAAGAGGATTTGTTCACTGTTCTTAAGTCACGTCCTTTTCATGCTTATACATCTCATGTCATCATTGATTGTAAAACACACACTTTTAAAAAAAACCTTTGAACTACTCTGTAATATAAAGCATCTTACAGTTGATAGTGTGATAGTGTTTACTTGACAGTATTTGTTCTTTTTACTGGTATATAAAATCATATTGTGTCTTTCAACTGATAGCTACCTAGATTTGATAGAATATGGTATTATTGGTGCAGGTTAATTAGCAGGCATTTTGCCCCTCTTTGCACTGGGGTTGTGGTGAGCCCAACCAAAGCGGTGGTGTCTGGACTGGGCTCATTCTTGTTTCTTTTCACTCTCTCAGGCCAACCTGGAGCTCTGGCCGAGCCTGGGGTTCAATGAGTTGATTCTGGTGTGGGAGCAGCTACGGTTGGCTCAGAGCTTTGGGGTGTCATGCAGGGAGAAAGGAAAGTGAGTCTCTTTGGTGAATGTGGCCTTAAGAATCAAAAAGTCAGTCTGAAATCCTAAATATGGTGGAGGTGGAAACAGGCAGTGACTGAGTGGGGCAGAGTGATTAAAGCAAAATGCACAGTAAAGGAATTGCATCTCAGGTCAAGTGCAGGCAGCAGAGGCACATGTTTGAGAGAGGGAGGACCCCAGAAAGCAAGCCAGTGGAGGGGTCGCCTTCTCCTATGACCTGCAGTCCTTCTTCTTAACAATCTTCATTTGATCTCAACTTTGAACCAGTTGCTAAAATGAAGAGAGATTCTGAAAATATGTTCTCCTTCTGGTTTTTTTTTTTTTTTTCCAGTCTCCATTATATCACCATGAACACATCTGATAAAATGGAGATGAACCCTGAAAACAGCTGCTTCTCACGGTTTCTTCTGGTGAGGTAAGGGACCCCGTGGTGATGGAAGTAGAAGATCAATTGATGCCCAATAGCCCTGGCTCAGGCGTGTGCCATACAGGGTGAGTCTGTCACTGGTGCCAGGCTCCTCCTAAGCCCTCTGATTTCCCTTGGCACTGGGGGTCCATATTTGTTGGTCCGGGGTTTCCATAACAAAATACAGTACTACAGATTGAGTTGCTTAAACAACAGAAGTTTGCTTTCTCATTGCTCTGTTCTGGAGGCTGGAAGTCCACAATCAAGGTGTCAGTGGGAGTGGTTTCTTCTGAAGTCCCTCTACTTGGCTTGGGGACAGAACATTCTCACTTTGTCTTTACATGGTCTTTTCTCTTTGTTTGCATCTGTGGTGTCTCTATGTGTGTCCACATTCCTTCTTTTTATAAGGACACCAATCACATCAGATTAGGATCCATCCAAAAGGCTTTGTTTAACTGAATCACCTCTTTAAAGATCCTGTCTCCAAATACAGTCACATTCTGAAGTCCAAGGTTTAGGGCTTCGACATATGAATTCTGAAGGGACACAGTTTAGCCTATAACAAGTTCCACAGAGATTACAGCAACTAATTTTAAGTTTTTCCTCAAGATTCACTTGCATTTTATTGTTTTCTTCATTAAGATTAATCTGAATGTATATGCTGTTATGTTTCTGAGACAGAAAATTTTTTCTTCTTCTGATATTTCCACACAAAAGGACACAGCATTTGCCTTTTCTTCTTTTCATTTAGCTATGTTTCCTTACAAAGAGTTGCTGGGAATACCTGTTTTTACGTGCTGCAATTATTCATGTGGAAGACAGTAATGTTCCAAATTTTTAGCCACTTCCCAAACATGTGCGATGTGTTCAAAGGCCAGGTAATTCCAAGAAGTCATCAACCTCTATTATTCCTCTAAAGGGACTACTCTATGCATCCCTGTGAGTAATCGGGGCCCATTAAGCCTATGAGAACAGGCTGTGTGAGGAGAGAGAGCAGAGAAAGAGAAAAAGATTATTAGAGAAGAAATAATATTTTTAAAAGCATATCCTGACTTCCCAAGAAAATCAGGACAGAATCAAAATCTTCAGAAACTGGAATCAGAGCTCAAATAAATAACCCAGATTTTTAAAGTTATTACTGTGTGTTCACTCATATGCAAGGTGCTGGGCAGATAAAAAAAATTCAACAGCTTCCACCATTTCTTGATCCATCTCATTTTGGCAAAGAGTCAATCACATCCAGATTAAGACATCCTTAATTATCTTTAAGTTCAGAGGACTTAGTGAAATGAACATGCTTTTGTCTTAAAATAATGATAGCAAATGCCATTCTTTATATTTAAGCACAATGTACTTTAGCCATAAAGAACAAGAGCCTAGGTCATAAGTGTTTAAGGGTTTACTGAGAGTATCTTCAAGGAGAGGCAAGATCAAAGTCAGAGATGTCCCAGGAATGAAAGTAAACCATTGTCAGGTGAATGAGATTAGAAGCCCTCCCATGCTTTTCTCTCCCTGATGTTGCTACTCTTAAATTTCATGTTTCAATTACTTTTTCATGGGAAATTATAGGTGGCACCTAATTGTTTCCCCTACCTCTGGTCTTTGGCTTGCTAATCCATCCTATTCACACCAGCTGATCGCCATTCTGGAAGCACCTCTCTGATCTGTCGGTTCATTCCTCAAAAGTCTCTCCCAGTACCCCCACTGACTAATGAGTAAAGCTCATATACATTCTGGAAGTCAAGGCCCTTTATGATTTGACACCAACCAACCTTCCCAATGTCATCTCTCATCCCTCACCATTATAAATCTTGTCCTTCGGCCTGGAAATCCCTGAACCCAGCTGTAGTTATGGTCCCAAGAACAGCCTGTTAAATGTATGACTGCTCAGGTCTACCCCTATAGACCCCTCCATTGAGCTGGGTCTGTAAGTCTGTTAGGGCCTAGGAATCTCCCCTTTAGCAAGACTCCATCAATACTGATGTACATCCAGTTTGGATGTTCCAGCCAAACCAAACCTTTGTTGTTCACTTGAAAAATCCTCTGTATATTTCCCCTGGTTCATCTCCACCATGAAACCAACTTCCTCTGACTCCACAGCCCCTTTATCCCACCATCTTGAATTTTCTACCGCCAGCTGCAAAGTTTCTCTCCCTCTTAACTCTCACTTACTGTGTCCCTACCTTCCATACAGTCCATCTCACTTTCTATTACCTTACATTTTAATTAGGTTTATACATGGCTTACCTCCCCATGAGACTATATGCCTTTTGAAGGCAAATTTCATGTCTAATTTGTCTCTCCAGAACCAATAAAAAAAGCCTAGCAAAAAAATGACATTTGGTAGGTATCTCTTGAATCAATAGGGTTTGCTAGACTCAGTAGCCCTAAATCTGTTTGGGAGGACAAAAGCCAATAAATTTATTTTTGTTTCTACAAATATTGGAATCCTGTCTTTTTACAATAAGCTCAAGCAGAAACCAATATTCTTTGAAATGAAAAATGTCACACCAGATGAGACAGTCA
Source organism: Mandrillus leucophaeus (assembly GCF_000951045.1). NCBI lineage: Eukaryota > Metazoa > Chordata > Mammalia > Primates > Cercopithecidae > Mandrillus > Mandrillus leucophaeus. Next base: position 1,701,794 of record NW_012100543.1, on the reverse strand, counting down.
TGCAACTTCAGAATCTCCTTCACACCATTTATAAGGTACATAAGCATAGTGCTATCTTTCTGTTGTTCATTTGGATGAAATACATGTATTCTCCTTACTCACAAAAACACTTCTGTTCTCATTTGATGAAAGTAATTTATATGAAGTTAGCGGGGTGGATTGTTGTTCATCATGAGAATAGAAGGCAATAAATTAACAATCACCTTGAATTAACGCATTTAGATGATCACTTAATCTTTGGGGGTTAATCTTCCATATCTGAATATCTAAGATTAACTACTCCATAGAGCTTAAGCTCTTTTAAGGAAAATACACCCCTGACTGAAGAGAGAGCCCTCGGAGAAGGAATCCTCAGATTTCTCACACCTGTGTTTTTTCATTGCTCCTACGGAGAGCTTAGGTTGGTGGACATTGGGAGTTTGAACTGCTCCTTGGGGAGGTTTTGCTGGAACAGTAGAGTTATTAAATAGCTAAAATGTCATGGGCAATAGATCTAGGTTACAAAGACAATACAAAGAAAGGTTTCCAAAATAATGTCCCCACCTGTAACTGAAGGCAGCAATGATGAATATAACCCCAAACAGCAGGCAATATAAAAAAAGAAGTTGCTGAGCTCTGGAATGTATTATAAGCAGTCCTTGAATTCCTGTTTAGCCCATTCAAAACTTTCTCTTCATTTTACCAAATCCTGAAACTTATTATTCTTGTAATGAGTTCATATCTCATCCTCTATTTTTTTAATCAAAAGAAAAATAGTTTAAAATTCCAGGAAAGCTTTTAAGAGAGTTATAGATTATACAAAATACTGTACCCATTTACCCTCTATTATAATCTGATCTCCCTCACATAGACACAAACACAATTCTTCTAAATTCTAAGATGGCAAATTATCCCCTCAAAGATCTTGAAGTTTTTAAGGCAAGATGATCTTCAAAATAATTATTGTAAGTTTAACTGTTGAAACTCCAGTTTACTCCAGTTATTAATGACTTATAAGCTTACTCCACTTATTAATGACTTATAAGAAATTATCCCAAAGTATAGCAGTCTAACACAACCCTTTATTATGTTCATGGATTTTGTGTTTCAGGAGTTTGGACAGGGCAGAGCAAGAACAGCACTTCTGACACCAGAGGCCTCAGCTGAAAGGTTCCAAATCTAGGAGCTGGAGTCCATCACTCACAGGTCTTATACTTGATGCTAGCTTTTGGCTGAAGCCTCAATTCTTCTTCAGTGGGCCTCTCCCTATGGGCTAAAATTTGGGTTTCCTCACAGCATGGTGACAAGATTCTAAGGGCAGGCATCCAGAGAGAGAAAGGGCCAAGCAGAAGCCATATTGTCTTCGATGACCTGGCCTCAAAAATCATGCAATACCTTTCATTCATTGAGGCCGTCACAAAGCTCCACCCATTCTCAATGGGAGAGAAATAAATACTGCTTCTCAATGGGGAGTAGCAAAGTTCTTGGAAGGCATATGACACCCAGAATATTGCTGTAGGCATTTGTAAATGGGGTTGTTGACATTGAGCAGTCAGGTAGGTGATGTGGTTGGCTATTCTGTAGTGAGCCCCTGGTTTTGGTCTTTTCTCTGGGGATAATCAGATTTTTAAAAGTATGTTCTTTCATTTTCTTGCTTAGGGAATTCTAGGAGACTTGTTAGGGCTGGGGGTTAAAATAGGACTGGGGAACTCAGCAAATATTTAATGCATATACCTTATTTTCAGTAGGATAGCCCATCTTTACTAACACCTGTGCCAGCCAACTCCCTGTCCCAGGTTTCTCTGTTCTACCCTCTTCAGATAATAAACCTCTAGAGTGAAGGAAGGTCAGTTACCCAGTGGCATAGAACTTGGAAGAAAACCTAAACATCTGACTGCTTTGCCAGAAGTTTTCACCCAATCCTTTATATTTTGTTTAACACCATCATGCCCAGTTACAAAGGAAACTGGAGCTGTCCTGTCCGGTCCTGAGAATTCCAGAAATTCTGAAGAATCCATGATGGGTTGATTCCCAGCTCTCTCCTCTTTGGTTTTGCATTCCACTGTTTTGGTTTTGATAACTCATTTACTGCTGGTTTGTATGTTTTCCAGCTTCCAAAATGTATAACTGTTGTTTTCTTGCTTTATTTGCTAGTCCTTTCAATCTCTTTTCTATGGCTTTGTTAGGGTTTTGACCAATGTGAGTTTAGTATATTTGAACTGCCATTTTAGCCTAAGAGTCTCTTCAGTCTCCTTCCACCATTGTTCAGGTGATATCATCAGCAAACCCCTAAAGACTAAATTCTTTCAACATGCTCAAGGTTTTCAACAACTCTCTTAAACCATGGTAGTGCCGTCAACTGAATTTCAGGTATATTCTAACCAGTACAGATGACAATAGGTAGCTCTCTTATTTCAGGCACTCAGCTCAGCACCTTTCAAACTGTGTTAGTGCAGTGGCATTCCTCAAATCATTAATGAGTGGTCTGAAAAAAACCTTCAGAAATATCATGTTCCATTCTGTTCAATGTTTATCATATTATAAATCAAGAAAAGTGTGCTTAATTTGTTTTTATTTAATATTTCCCAAACAGTTAATTATATAATCCTTTTTTTTTTTTTTGGAGAACATTTTGTAAGATTTTAATGTAATGTCCCTCTAAGTGGGTTAACCAACTACCTGCATTAGAATCATTGAGAGTTCATTTATATATTTGGATACCCTTGGTCCTATTCCAGATCTTGAATCAGACATGGCCTTAGGAATCTGCATTTTACATCAAACAACATGGTCCTATTCCTGATCTTGAATCAGACTCGGCCTTAGGAATCTGCATTTTACATCAAACAACATATGCAATTCTTGTGCTACCTAAGATTACTGGGAGCCTATGCCTACCTATTTGAACCTTTATCTGGAGGAACTTCCACAGTGTTCCTACACTTCTTCAGCCCCTCTCCATGCCTCACACATTCTACTCTTTAGGAATGACTTTTCTGAGGGTTAAACTTGGAAAAACACAATATGAATGCTTGGCCTAGCCCCTACCTCTCACTCCTCTCATTGCGATCTACTTATTTGCCAGAAGGGTGCATTTTACTCTGTTGTGTGCGCTATGCGCTGAGGGAGGAATCTCATAATTATCTGATTGTCCCAATGATTGGGCAGAAAAGTGTATCTGATAAAGGATTAAAACAATAGAAAATTCACTTACAATGTTAAAGGTGGAGGCTTAGTCTTCACAGAGCTATGCTCATCTCTCAATTGGTTCTGAACCAATCTCTCCATTGGTTCAAAGGCATGTTACATATTGAGTCCCCTCAAATCCTGAATTTACATTTGAAGATAATTGACCTATAGGCAAGTTTCAAAAAATACAACATAAGTATATCATGCAAAGCAGTGGAAAACACATGGCTATTCATTTTACTTTTTTAAAAAAAGAAAATTTGCATTCATGGGAAAATCAGGCAAGGTAAAGCAGCAGTAACTGAAATTCATCTATTTGGAAGTAATTCCAAAGGATTTGAAAATAGCCAGATCCATCCTTCATATTTCTTTTAAGATCCCTCTTAAGACAAGCAGAGAGATAGGAGACCAGAGTGTGTAACATCTGTTTTGTTTAGGGATAAGAAGGGTGCAGTGGAGGGAGTTCTTGGAAGCATTCTTAAAGGATGTGGTAGGAGAGCACCTGGAAAAGCCTACTTTATTGAAGGGAGGCTTGAGGACCCAGGCAGAGGAGGTCATGTTTAACAAATCGGATGGAGTTCCTTGAAGATATCCCTGTCATGAAAGATGAAGGAGATTTAGTGGCTGTATGAAGAGTGCTTTGATTTTTAAACAAGATTTGACAAGATCCACATCCGGGATTAATGGTCAAGGGGAAGAGCTATTGAACATGGGTGATGTAGGGTGCAAGAGAAAAAACTGGCTCCAGAAAGGGAGATGGATGAAAGACAGGGAAGGGTTTTGTGATTTACTCCTATCCTCTCCTCCCCCTGGATGGAGGAGCATTTATCCCTTAGGGTGACTTACATATATTACTAATGGAGGAGGGGATAGTAGTAAGAGAAAATGGTCAGCCAGATTTGGGATAGATTTTGTAATATGTATAGAAGGGTAGCCAAACAACAGAACAAATACACTGAGTCTTGAGATATTCAGAAGCTTGGACCCAGCAATTGTAGCAAATCATACCCAATAGGGATAGTGACGCTTGGCTATGACATCGTGGCTTGGGCAGAGGGATGGAAACCAATCCAAACCAAAGAAACCAGGATTAATAAACCAAAGTAGGGAACAATTAGCCCAGTGACATTTCCTGAGACTGCAGTTTTAGATGGTTGTAAAGTCAGCCAAGTTGGTCTTTGGTGTTCCCAGCCTTTCTTTCAGAGTACTCTCCCATTCTCACACTCTCCCCTCTTTCTCCTATAAAAATCTAATGTCAGTAAAATATCTAACTCACCCTAAGGGATAAATGCTTAGAGAGAGTTCAAGGCATTATTCTTCCTCTGGGCATTTACATTTTAATGGGAGTTTTAAAATTTAAATCAAAGTATTATAGCTGTTGTGATGGAATTTCAAGGAAGGGTCTGGGGAGGACACAGTAGGGTTGTTATGTGTCCCAGAAGTCACTCATGGCAGTTGTCTCCTGCACCTGGTGGTAAAATCAATGTTAGTTCTGCCAAACAGTATTCTGGTCTTCGATTCTTATGAAAAAGTAAAATCATTGAAAATAGAGCTTTAAAAACTGGATTTGTGGTTGAAAAAAACAGTATTGACAGGCTCCGGCCAAAGTAGCTGATGGGATGACATTATGGTACGAGAATAGGAAGGAAGGAGAAAAGGGCAACAGAGAAGGGAGCTGAGGCCCAGAGACATTCACACACTGACCAGCATCTGAATGCCTTTAGCCCTCAACACTCGCCATCATCCTCATTGAAATCCTGCCCCATTTAAATGCTGCTGCAGAGACACCTACACACTGACCAGGGTCTGAGTGCCTTTAGCTCCCAATACCTTCACTACCATACTCACTGAAATCCTGCTCCATTCAAATGCTACTTCTTCTATATAGGAAAAGAAATGGTGTTACTGTTCATCTTCTTGTTACCAACAACAGTAGAAGTAGGGAGAGAGAGTGTTTTCTATAATGAATTCTCCTGTGAATCCAAGCAGAAAAGAGGAAAAGGAAGGAGAGAGTAAAGTGGGCACTAACCCTGCATTCAGCCTCCAAGATCCTTCTTGATGATTTGGTATCATGGAAAGACACAATTACTGGAACGTGGCAAGCGTTTTCCTTTAGAAATTTACTAAATTTCTTTCTGAGGATACAGGAGTGTGGTAGGTACGATTATAGAGGAAGAGACTGTAGTATACCATTCAGCAGCCTTAACTAGCAAAAAACACAGCTGAGAGTTCAATATGAAGAAGGAGTCTGAGCTTTTAAAAGGCTGTAAAAACCCCATGAACTTTATTCATGGAAAAGTTTTTCACACCCCCATTTAGAGTTCAATTTGGCTTTACTACATTGTTTAAATTAAGATTAACGATCTATCTAGTTTCTCATCCCAGAGATTAAAGCAGAATATTAACAGAGTGGCCTAAGCTAACTTGGTAAAAAAGGAAAGGAAAACCATGTCAAAAGGACATAGGGACTTTAAGAAGCACAGCCATCTGAGGCTATTTTGGTCTGGGACAAAGAGTCTTAACTGCTCAGTGTGTCCTGGGGCCTCACTGTCTCAGAGCAGATTTTTCTACCGTGCCCTCTATTTCCATCCCTTCAGTTCATCCATCCCAGCTGCAATGGCCTTGCTGATCCCGCGACCGCACCAAGCCTGTTCTCAGCTCAGTGCCTCTGCATTGCCCTTGCCTCGGTCTGTGAAACTCCAAGGCAACACTTCATATGGTCAGCCCCGTCTCTGTTCTCCATCCCTTCACTCTTTCTTAAATAGCCACTCCCAATCTGCATCCCATTACCCTGCTCTATTTTCTTTACAAATAATTACCACTTGAATTTATTTGATTCATATGCTTTTCTGCTTATTTATTTCCTGTTTCTCCCCTTTGAATGAAACCTCCATGAAAAGAGGAATCTTGCCTAGCTTGGTCACCGTTCTACCCCAGGTCCCAGAAAGGCATGGAGCAGCCATGCTATAAATGACTGTAAAGAACTAGTAAGTGAGGAGTCCCCAGTTGATACCACGGAGTCTTCCCAATAAGGTTGCGTTTTAATCAGTTTCCTCTTTCTATAAAGACAGGGAGATTTATGGACACTTTATAAATCTTATACCCACAATGAATTATTTGTTTTTATTTACTGGATATTCTCAGTTATCTGGAAAGATCTCACACTGTGAAAAAGTCCCTTCTGCAATATGGATACCAAGGAGGATTTTAGGTTGTGAAAAGAGAAGTGGTTGCTTGTTTTCTCTCGCTAGATGAAAGGAGGCCACAAATCTTTTTGCAGTTCCACTAAAGAGCCAATAAAATAGAAACGCAACACACATGTGCCAAGAGTTCAACAACAAGGCGGAAGTGGCTTAGGTTTGTGGTCTGTTACCACATGACAACATTGAGTTGGAGCCAAGGCATTTTCTGCTCTTTGCAGTCTCTGCATGTTGAAAGGCTCTACTTCGGAAAGAACAAGGGATACACATGTCACAGAAGAGGAACTCCGTGATCGGCACAGGGGTGTGAAAGGATCAGGGAAGACATGTTTCAGCAAACAGAAAAGTTAGGGAATTTAAAGTTTCCCTACACAAGAGTAAGCAAATTATGGCCCAGAAGGCAAATTCAGCCCGCTGTCTTTTTTCTTGGCAGTTTTAGAAGTTTTTATTTTCCCAAATGGGCTTTTTTGAATTGAAAAAAAGTTCCAGTATTCACTTGGAAACTTACTAGTTCCTAGGAAATAAAATAATGTGGCATAAAGCAAAGGACATTAGTCTGTGAGTCAGGGGACCTAAGTTGTTGTCGTGACTCTTCTACTGACTGGTTACTTCTGCGGTCTGGTTTTGTAAATAAACTATTATTGGAATACATCATACATTCATTTGTTTATATATCATCCATAGATATTTTCACACTATAACAGTAGAGTTGAGTAGTTGTGAAAGAGACCACATAGCCCACAAAGCCCAAAATATTTACCACCTGGTTCTCAATATTATAGAAAAGAAAATTGCCAGTCCTTGCCCTATACTATGAGCACAAAAATAAATATGTTATACTATATGAAATTGCTTATATTTGATCTAAATAATTGAAATTTCACATAATTCAAAGGTCAGGAGATCGAGACCATCCTGGCTAACACGGTGAAACCCCGTCTCTACTAAAAATACCAAAAAATGAGCCGGGCATGGTGGCGGGTGCCTGTAGTCCCAGCTCGGGAGGCTGAGGCAGGAGAATGGCGTGAACCTGGGAGGCGGAGCTTGCAGTGAGCCGAGATTGCGCCACTGCACTCTAGCCTGGGCCACAGAGCAAGACTCTGTCTCAAAAAAAAAAAAAAAATAGTTTGTTATTTTAAATCTCTTCTTCAATGTCCATCTCAGAACCATCTCATCCATAAAGCTTCTTCCAAATAGACGGGAACACTCTGGTTTCTCAATCCCCATGGAACTTTGCTCGTACATTTGGCTGATTCCACGCTTCTATAATAGTCATTAGATGTATCGCTTCTGTATACATTGTTGTTGAACTCTTGGCACATGTGCGTTGCGTTTCTATTTTATTGGCTCTTTAGTGGAACTGCAAAACAGTACTGAACAGTACTGGAAAGTACTGTTATAGGCTTAATTGTGCCCCCAGCCCCAAATTCATATGTTGAAGTCCTAACCCTAGTACCTCAGAATGTGACTGTATTTGGAGATAGAGTTTTTAAAGAGGTGGCTTAGGTATAACAAGGTCCTTAGGGTGGATCCCAATCCAATCTGAGTGATGTACTTATAGGAAGAGAAGATTAGGACACAGAGATACCAGAGAGGTCATTCACAGAGGAAAGACAGTGCGAAGATGCAGTGAGAAGGTGGCCACATGCAAGCTGAGGAGAAAGGCCTCAGAAGAAACCGATACTGCCATCGCCTTGGTCTTGGACTTCCAGCCTCCAGAACTGTGAGACAATAAATTTCTGTTGTTTAAGCCTCCCAGTCTGTGCTATTTTGTATGGCAGCCCTAACAAACTAATATAGCTACTCAAGAGTAGAAGTTATTTCTTAGAAACTCCTAGTTTAGTCCCCAACGTTCAATGGAAACATGACTTGGTAACTCCAAGTTAACAAACCATAAACTATTGCATTAAATCCACATTCATTATCCCATACGTAAATGTCACGAAGGTCAATGTACACAGCTCCATGCAACTGCATTCCCAATAGCATTGAGAGCCATATGTCTGTCTACTATTCATTGACTAAGCTTTATAGAATTTAGTAAAGCAAAGTGCATAACTTGGTGTGTCTGGGGTCTAAAACAGTGAATCTAGGCATTGAGGACCAGAATACTGTTTAGCAGAACCAACACTGGTTCTCCAAAGTTTCTAGAGTGTAAATAAGAAGTTTCTATACAGAAATGTCCTGGAAGACTCCAGAATTGTTCATTCAATGGACATTTATCAACTGCCAGGCAAAAAAGTCAACTTATATATCTCTGCTGACTTACTGTTTTCATTGAAAATTGAAAAAGCTCACCACCCCTTTCTTAGTGTACTGAGAGAGAGAAAGGAATAACCAGCATGCTGGATGAGAGCTCTGTCAATTAGAATAACAGGCCCTTGGTAGCCAATTCCAAATAACAATCTTCAGGGGAGCTCAATAATAAACATTAAACAGAAATATTAAATACGTAGTTCTAATTTACATTCCAGATGTCAGAACTGCAAAAATGGGCAATGCAACAAAGATTGGACCATATGAGGAGCCAAGCTTCCCTGGTTTATCCAAAATCTGTTGAGTAAAAAGTACAACTGCTTCACATGGGACCATGGCCAAATTCAACCTGAGAGAACTCATTTTGCAAACATCCTCCAAATGTAGAAGCTTTCCTGATTGTTCATTTCCAAATGAACAAATAAGAGGCTTCAGTATGAACAATGTCCAGATGCCCCAGAAGCCTGCTCTGTTTGCCAATTCCATTGACCAAACACACATTCTATTCCTTTTGGATTTCATTGGCAGCCCACGATGAGAAGCACTGTTTTATCTATGAAAACTTTACCAACTTAAAGCTTGATGAGGAGATATATGAGGAGAGACCACTGGGCACTCTGATGAATTGAAAGTCAGAAGTTATTGAGCATAGTCAGATCTGATCTTTCCCAGACCCATACATTTCACCCAGGGAATTCCCATACAATTATGGGAAAACCTGAACCACATTATCCCTAACCAACTCCAAATTTAATGGTGTGAGGAACCCTCCATCTTAAAACAAACCAAAGGCTTATAAACACATGGCTGCTATGGTCTGACTTCTCAATAGAGGGCTGGTTATCTTCTCAATAATAAGTTCTTAAGCCTCTCTGGAAAATAATACCCACTTATCAATCTGCCTTTGACCACTGGATCAAGAAAAAGAAAAGTGTTCCTAAATTGATTATCCAAGCCCTTTCTCTCTGTGTGTGATGAGATTGTTCCTAAAATGTCTGAACTCCTATTTTAGTTCCCCACCTTCAATAGAAACATGACATGGTAACTCCAAGTGAACAAATAATTAATTATTACATTAAATCCACATCCATTATCGCACATGTAAATGTCATGAAGGCAAATGTACACAGCTCCATGTAACTATATAGCTTAGAAGCTAAGACAAAGATATTCTTTTTATTAAGTTAGTAATCTGGATTTCAGGGGAAATTATTTTTTATGCAGGCTTGTCAAGATTATACAAATAATCAATTGTCCATGTAATTTACAATCTTCTTCAGAGTGTGTGGGCCTTTGAAAATGAAAATTCATGTGTAATTCTCCCTGTGGCCTGAATTTTGAGTGCACTAAATCCATATTATCTAAAGACAATGTTCATTACATTACACACCCTTATGTCACCAATATCTGACCACCACTCCACCCAGAACTTTCCATGGCCCTTTACTTCCAATTTCATTGAAACTAAATTTCTCAGTTTAATTGTCATAGTTTTTCACAGTACTTCTCCAGTTGGATTCACCAATTCTCTCCAAAATATACCTGTTATTTAAGTCAAGCAAGTTTCCTCTATGTCTACAAATAAATCATGCTCACTCTAGAGACCTTTCCTTGTATTTCTTCCTTTCATTTGAAAGATTTCTTCTAAACTTCAGATCCAGCTTAAAATGTAATTTATTGAAAGTTGCATTTTTCAACCAACACCCTCACATTCATCTTTTTTTCTGTGTCTTCCAACAGCACTAATCCTCTGTACCACATGATTTAGTAATGACTTACGTTTCAAAAAACTTACTCTTGTTTTGTACATTTGATTCAAGTCTCACAAAAATGAAAGCTTCATTTAAAAAACATTTGTTCTCTGCTGTAATCTTAGCACCTAGAACAATACCTGGAACATAGGCAGGCTTGATAAATATTTATTGAAATAATAAATAATGATTACACAAATGTCTTCTCAGTAGGACTTGGAATTTTTCAAGAACAGGAGCCACATTATCATCCTTTGATTTTTACTATCCACAGTCCACTGCTACATTGTCTTAGTCTATTTTCTGTTGCTTATAACTGAATACCTAAGACTGGGTAGAAATGAAAATGGATTTCTTACAATCATGGAGGCTGAGATGTCCATGATTGAGGGACTATATCTGGTGAGAGCCTCCTTGCTGGTGGGGACCCTCTTCAGAGTCCCAAGGTGGCACAGGGCATCACATGGCAAGGAGGCTGAGTGTGCTAGCTCAGGTCTCTCTTCCTATTCTTATAAAGCCACCAGTTTCATTCCCATGATTACCCATCAATCCATTCACACATTAATGCATTAGCCCATCAATGGATTAATCCATCCATGAGGGCAGAGCCTTCATGACTCAATCACCTCTTAAAGGCCCCACCTCTCAATACTGCCTCATTGTGGATTAAATTTTAACATGAGTTTTGGCGGGGATAAATTTTCAAACAATAGTGCATGTACATCTCATTTACCAAGTACTCAATCTTCTGCAATGCCCAATGACTTAACTGCAGACTTAAGTTCTAGGTCAGACTTGAAGATGAATACAATTAAAGTACTCACTGCCTAAATTATTCCTGGGCGAAAAAAGGAAGAGACAGAAAAAGATCTATTAAATCTGGAAAGATGCCTGTCTTTTAAAATAGAAAGTAAGACCATTTGTCATTTAAGGAACATGGGTCTTTCTTAATTACCATGTTTCATACAATTATTGTTAGGCACAGTTATTTCTTCTCTATAGAGAAAAAAGCTTATTAAATAAAACATCTACTCAGATTTCCATGTAGACACATACTTCTAAAGTAAACAAGCCAGGCAAATATTATTATATCCATTGCACGGATGAATAAACCAGTAAGGCTGTCTTATCAAATGTTATATGGCTATGAAATGGTAGAGCTGAAACTAACAGCAAGTTTTTTTAGTTTGCCTCCCATATTTTCATGATGCCTTTTGCAAGCATTCTTAATGGTAAACATAAAGAAAATTTTGATGTCTACTCACTTTCCATTTTTTGGAATTTTCCCCTTTTGGTCTCCTTGCTACCCCTAATGGACTCTTACCTTCCTTTCCTTGATTCTCATGAGAATCTGATCATTGCTAAAGTGGGCAAGGAAAATTGTGGCAACTCTAGTCTATCAGGGTGGTTTTCTGAAGCAGTAATCCGTGCATTATTACTAATTCTATGCTTCTTTATAGAACTATTACCTGAAAACCTAGATATTTTGGTTGGGCACAGTGGCTCACATCTGTAATCCCGCACTTTGGGAGGCCAGGGTAGGGGGATCACTTGAGGTCAGGAGTTTGAGACCAGCCTGGCCAGCGTGGTAAAACCCTGTCTCTACTAAAAATGCAAAAATTAGCTGGGCATGGTGGTGGACACCTGTAATCCCAGCTACTTGGAAGGCTGATGCACAAGAATCGCTTGAACCAGGGAGGCAGAGGTTGCAATGAGCTGAGATCACGCCACTGTACTCCAGCCTGGGCAATAGAGTGAGACTCAGTCTCGATTAAAAAAAAAAAAAAAAAAACCAAAACCACAATAAAAAACTAGATATTTTTATTGCTTTTGGAAGGAGAAAATGCAGAAAATATAAGAATCAAATCTTGACTTTTTATTTCTAAAATATTCTCTAGAAACTCAAAGCAGAGCATAATCTTGAGAGCCAAGGCTTTCATTGTGAGAGCCAAGTTTTTATGATAGAGAAAAGGTTTTTTTGAGTCAACTCAGATGGAATATGAAGATAAATCTTATACCATAAATAGCAGTGTTAGGAAAAAGGCAGATTTCTCTCAAAAAACTACATAAATTCAATCTGCTGGAGAAAGAAGAGAATTGAGATGGAAAAGGGGGCAATATTTAGTAATCACTGTGTGGGTCTCAGAGAAGGGACTCTGCTCCCATCTTCCTCTCTTGTAGAGCTAGTCCCAGGCCTAGACGTGATCTAAACTGTAGTTAGGTTTGGGATGCGGAGGGGGAATTCTTGGAAGAGAACACTGCCTTTCCCCTCCTGTTCAGTAGGCTGAGTTTAGAGCCTCTCAGATGTGCCCTGCCCCTCAGTGCAATGAACTAAGAGAGGAAACTGGAATATCTAAGAAGAAAGGGATTGTGAGAGAGCATCCAAACATTTCTTATGTTCTTGAAGGTCCTGGATCAGAAGAGGCCTGACAAGAGGCCACTATCAGCAGCAACAGCATGGGCGGGACAAACCTGAGACCCTGATGGACCGTGGACACCAGCAGGAGAGACACAGGTCAGTGGTGATGTGAATTAGGTGCACTCAAAGGGGGACAACGAAGGGCAAGGACAACTATGACAACTCCTGCCCTAATATGCATACCCCAAAAACATACAGATGATACTCTGGGATGATGAAGAGTGGGGGAGAAAACACTAATTGGGTTTAAATGTATGCCTGCTCAGAAATAATAAGATTAAAGTTCTTGTTAGGGAAAATGGAGCACCAGAGAGTAATGGTTTAGTACCAGAAAAATAAAGATGTCACAATTTTACACATTGGTGTTTCTATCAATGAAATTTGTAGACAATTCACACACAAAAGGTGATGGCTGGGAAGTGTGTGAACTACTGTGGGATACGGAGCCAGCAAGGGAACGCCAGATCCATTTCAGAAGCTGGGTCTGTCTTCAAAGGGTTTTGACTTGCTGACCTCTGGCTGGCCTGCATCCTCCTCTCTGAACACACCAGACAGACGAGTAAACACAGATCACCAGTGGACCACATGTTCCCTTCTTCTTCCAAGTGCTTTGTGGCCGTGGGCCTCCCCCGCTCCAGGCTTTTCATCTAGGTCCTCTTGACTGATGCTCAGGCCCCACAGAAGTTTCCTCACTCCTCCCTCAGCCTAGCAAGGGTGTAGAAAATAATGACCAAGCTCACAAGAGATTTCCAATATTGGTGAAGAGCGTCACCCCTAGCTTTTCTCAAATGCATGATCTACAGTGTGTGAAACCCTGACTTCATTCATTCCTTTGAACATAACCTTTCCCTGTCTGATTTCCTCCTGTAAATGCTGATGTTCCTGGGTAGGGCCACTAGTTAATTCCCCAACTCTCCTCTATGAGAAGTCATTATATTATTTGACTCTATGACACGGGTGACTTTGAGAAGCAGAAAACAGTAACGTTAAAACAAACAAAAAAAAGGTTGAGACCTTAAAAGAGGAAAGAAGGGTTCAGAAAAGGGTGTTTGGAGGAGTTGAAGAGAACTTTGTCCATCATCTTTCTTGAGGATAGATCCAAGTATGCAGTGAACCACCTTTGCTGCTAAAATAAATGGCAGCAGGTGAAAGACAAAGATGCCTGTCAGAGGACAGAAGGAAATGAATGTTGGAATAAATGTTTTCTGATATATTTACACAGTTCCAAGTTTGCTAAATTACACATCCATTGTTTTAGGCGGTAGTTCAGAGCTCTCCTTCTTACCAGTATTAAAAAATAAAACACTTTATTAAGGTATTATTGACCTATACTGTACATATTTCATATATATATGTTGATGAGTTTGTGGATATGTATACATCCATGAATCTATTACCACTGTCAAGGCCATCAACATATCCATCACCTCCCAGAGTTTCCTTCCAACGCATTTATTATTATTGTTGTTGTTATTTAATTAATTTGCTTATTTTTGTGGTAAGAACAATTAACATAAGATCTATTCTCTTAGCAAATGTTAAGTCTACAATATTGTATATGCTGTATAGATCTCCAGAAGTTATTCATCTTGCATTACTGAAAGTTTGTACCCTTTAACCAACACCTCCCCCTTTCTTCCTACCCATTCCCTAGCAACCACCATTCTACTCTCTGCTTCTAAGAGTTTGATTTAGATTCCACATGTAAATGAGGTCATACAGAGGTCATACAGCATTTGTCTGTGACTGGCTTACTTCACTTATGATAACACCCTCTGGGTCACCCAAGTTATTGCACATGGCAGGATCTCCTTTTGGAAGGCGAATGATATTCCACTGTTCCACTGTGTGTGTGTGTGTGTGTGTGTGTGTGTGTGTGTGTGTGTATCTCACAATTGTTTATCCATTCATTCATCACAGGACACTTACATGTTCTATATGTCTTGGTTATTGTGAATAATACTGCAATGAACATGGAAGCATAGATATCTCTTCAAGATCCTAATTTCAATTCTTTGGATCTATATTCAGAAGTGAGATTGCTGAATCATATGGTAGTTTTAATTTTCGAGGAAACTCCATACTGTTTTCCATAATGGCTATAAAAATTTACATTGCCATCAATAGTGTACAAGGATTCCCCTTTTTCCACATTCTCACCAGCACTTGTGTGTATATATACATAATATATATATTTGTGTGTGTATATATACACCACCACTTGTGTGTGTGTGTATATATATATACACCAGCACTTGTATATATACATATATACATATATGTGTATACATATATGTATATACAAGTGCTGGTAAGAACATGGAAATTGGCTATAATAGCCATACTAAAGTTGTGAAGTGGTATCTCACTGTGGTTTTGATATGCACGTCCGTAATGATTAGTAATGCTGAGCCCCTTTTCATACACCTGTTGGTCATTTCTATATCTTCTTTGGAGAAATGTCTATTCAGGTTCTTTCCCTAATTTTAATTGAATTATTTTATTTTTGCCCTTTAGTTATAGAAATTCATTGTATACTTTAGGTATTGACCCCTTATCAGGTGTATGGTTCGCAAATATTTTCTCCCATTCCACAGATTGATTTGGCATTTTGTGGATTGTTTTCTTTGCTGTGAAGAAGATGTTTAATTTGATGTAATCCTGCTTATTTTTTGCTTCTGTTGTCTGTGCATTTGATGTCATATTCAAAACATTATTGCCAGAACCAACGTCAAGAGACTTTTTCCCCATGTTTTCTTCTGGGAGTTTTAGTTTCAGGTTTTATGTTTAAGTCTTTAATCGATGTTGAGTTCATTTTTGTGTATGGTGTAAGATAGGGTGCAATTTCATTTGTTTTCCTGTGGATAACCAATTTTCCCAGCACCATTTATTGAAGAGACTATTTTTTCTCCTTGTGCATTCTTGATGCCCTGGTCAAAAATTAGTTGACCATATATGTGTGGGTTTATTTCTGGACCTTCTATTCTGTTCCATTGGTTTATGTGTCCATTTCTATGTCAGTACCATACTGGTTTGACTACTATAGCTTTGTAATACAATTTGAAATCAGGAAGTGTGATGCCTCTAAGTTTTGTCCTTCTTACTTAGGATTGCTTTGGCTATTCTGTTTGTGTGTGTGTGTGTGTGTGTGTGTGTGTGTGGTTCTACATAAATTTGTGGATTGTTTTTGAATATCTGTGAAAAAATGCCATTGTAATTTTGATAGAGATTGCATTGAATCATTAGGTATCTTTTGGTCGTATGGACATTTTAACAATATTAATTCTTCCAATTTATGAACATGGGATATATTTTCTTTTATTTGTCTCTAATTTGTTTCATTGGTGCTTTATAGTTTCCAGTGCACAGATCTTTCACCCCTTGGTTAAATTTATATCTAAGGCTTTTTTGATGATATTTTAAATGAGATTGTTTTTTAATGTCCTTTTTGGATTTTTTTTGTTAGTGGATAGAAACACACTGTTTTCATACGTTGATTTTATATCCTGCAACTTTACTCAATTTGTTTTTTAGTTCTAACAACTTTTTTTGCGGGGGTGAGTTTCTTAGCATTTGGGTATTTAGCTGAAGCTTAAACTCTTCTGCAAATAAAAAAATGATGCCCTTACACCAATGTAGTCTGGAAGCTAACAAATAACTTTTGTAACTATCTTACTTCATTCTTTCTGGTTCACAGCTCAATAAAGGAAGCAAGGTATTCCAGGTTGAACCTCCAGAAATTCACTCTTGATTTATACATATGGCAGAGAAAGAGAGGGTAGGGAGAGTAAAAGGGATCCTGAAAAGTTTCTAGGAGTAACATCAGATATGACGGTGGAAGCAACTCACATGAGTTCCCCAGGGGCTGAAAGTAGCTGATGGAGAAAGCTTGGCCTCCTTTGTGATAGCATCCTCAGAGACTATTTCAGTTCTCCTTTCACACCTGGCATCTGTTTATATGGTACCAGAGAAGGGATTTTTATTTTAAATTATGCATATGGATTTGCACCTTTATTCTATCAGAATCAAACTAAATGTTATTCCACAACACTCCATAAAGTTAATGATACAATGTGATTAGAACTCTTTCCTGAAATATGACATTCTTCAGGGACCTTGAAAATATTGAAGGGAGTGGATGCCAAGGCCAAATCATACCCCTGGAGCCACATAGAAGTTCCACAAGTACTTATATACCAGTGACATATATATTCCTTAGTTTCTGCAAATTCAATCAGAAGGTTTATATGAAAAGTTTCTGAAAAACCAGAGGTACCATGGCAAGGGGTCTAGGAGCCAACCTCACCTAGGCAGAGCAGTCCAAATCCATACTTGACTGTAGGTAACTAATGACCTGGTCAAAGCAGAGAGAAGAAGTGAAGATTTCAAGTTAGAAAGGAAATAAAACTTCTACCACTGTGATTTCATAATGTGACAAAATTATAAAATTAGAAAATCTATTTTGTGTTCATCTCATTGAATATTTATAAGTCACCAATATCAGTTTTTTAAATGTTTTGCATTTTTTTGACCTAGTGTAAGAGATCTAAAAAATAATTCAAAGGTTTTTACACCACAGATTTTTATTTCCCAGATATAATTTGTATTTAGTCTGATTATGACACAATTGAGTTCCTTTGGAGCATAATATTCTATATAGAAAGAGTAAATATTCATTTATGTCCACCTGTGTATGTATGTAAGATATTTTGGAAAAAGGCATTGAAATAGGATTCTAAAGGCCAGACTGGGTCTACCACTTACATGGCATGCTAGGTAGTTTCTGTGGCCTTGGATAAGTTATCTACCCTCACAGGGCCTATTTATTCATTTATAAAATAGGCATAATCCACTCTTTCAGAATTTTTATGAGTAGTAAATGAGACAACAAATAAGGAGTAATTCATTTTTAAATATTCATTTATTTTATATATTGATAACACAGAGACATAGATCCTGGTGGTTGCTGTTGCTTTGAGACAAGGTCACAGTCTGTCCCCCAGGCTGGAGTACAGTGGCTTGAACGTGGCTCACTGCAGCTGTGCTCAGTGAATTCACTCAGAAGATTTATATGCAAAGTCCCTGAGAAACCAGAGGTACCATGGCAAAGGGTCTAGGAGCCCCCAAAGGCCCATTTTGGCCTCCCAAAGTGCTATAATGATAGGCATGAGCCACCATGTCAGGCCTTATATCTTGTTTTTGTATCTTATAATTTTTAAGTATCTGAGTTCTTCAGAGCTGGGATAGATTATGTGTGATTCAGTTGCTCAAATTTTGGGGGGACGCCTATGGCAAATAAACTCATAGCACCCAGCAAAAGTTTATCACATCGAGTCCTTAGTAAATGTTTCTAAAGGTCTATCTGTACTCTCTAAAATAGCACTTTCTGTGATGATGGAAATGTTCTATATTTTCACTGACCAAAATGATAGCCACTGTTTTAAATACCATTCTCAGAGCGAATGTTTCCCTAGTATCTTTTACCATTAAGAACACACGGTGTCTCTTCACAGTGGCCACCATCCCCATAAAGAGGTAAGTATGTTATAAAGGAAAGCATACCAAGGCATTATAAACATACAGTACAACCCCCAGTGGTGGACTCTCACTCCCAAAGAGGAGTCTTGAGAAGACCACTTAACTAAAAAGAACGAAAGGCCAATGGTGAAATTTCCAGAACCAAAGCAGGAACATGGTGTTAGGGAGTGGATCTTCTCAACGGATTTCCTATAGACCACTGCCCTCCCCACCACATGTAGCTTTGTAATCTCTCTTGTTACCTATTCCTCCCAGTTACCACTTACCCAATATCCTGGTTATACAGATCAGGAGAAGCACCACCATGGCAAAGATCAGGGCAACACTGAAGGTGGGAATCTTTTCAAAGAAGGAGCAAAGATTGCAGTAGCCACAGAATATGCCAGGTTGTGTGCGTGTGTTTGTTTTCCTTCCTTTTTTTTAAAACAGCTCTGCAATTCCAGCATTGAACTTGAGCATGATCATTATTTCCTCCTCTCATCATCTCACAATATATCCATACCAGCACAGGCAAGACTCCCAATGTCAACACTATTTGCTTTCTTTGTGGAGCAAGACACGTTCAGTCCCATGCTATCACACATTTAGAGCAGATGTTCCTAAAAAGGATAAACCAGGTGCTTAACATATTTTATTCCAAGGGGTAATTTTAGAAATTATTGCAATCAATGAGCTAATAATAATGGTGGTAATGATGAGGCCAAGTTATTATTACTTATTACCTTTAATCATCGACAGCAACTCAATTGGACATAATTAGAGACATCATCATAAATAACGTGGAGCAGATGGAAGATGCCGGGCTTTTCATTTCGAGGACTGAGTAGGAAGGTTAATGATGGAGGAATGGGCATAAAGAATGGGGCGTTTATATCGCAAATCCATCCTGCACTTGAACCTTTCCTGTCTGAAACCCATACAAACAGCTGAATTAGACAGAAGGTATAAGCAGCCAACCCTGCACTTTCAAAGTCCACTCACTCACTTTGCAACAGCCTTCCTGCCCATCACTCATTGCCAGACCCCAGTTCTGCCCCATTTCTATCCATGTGGGTTAAACAGTGGCCTGCTTGCTTGCTTGCTTTTCTTTCTTCCTTTCTTCCCTTCTTTCTTCCTTTCTTTCTTCCTTTCTTCCTTTACTTCCTTCCTTCCTTTCCTTCCTTCCTTCCTTCCTTTCTTTCTTTTTCCAATTTCAATGGCAAAAGGGAAATAGAGCAATAGTCTCTCCTGATCTTCCCCCAACCTCTCTTTGAAAACATGGAAATGCTTTAGTTAGCCATTTAGCATTAACTTAAAATTTGGCATGAAATGCAGTAAGAAACATTACATTACCTCCACTCATTAACTCAGTAAAACAACTGTTTCCTATGTATGACAACTGTAGTACAGGTGTAGAGGAGTGCACCCACAAGTAAGACACAGTTAGGTGTTCAAGTGGGATAACAAATAGATGTCGAAAAGGAAACCTGCGCTGTGAAGTTGTATACTTGGGGTTTAAATCCTGCAACTGCCATGTACTGAGCCATTATATTGGGCAAGTTATTTTTCTTTCCTGAGCCTCTGTTCTTTTGATTGTGAGTGGCTAGCTTGTTAGCAGTGCCCTCTTTGTGGACCACAATACCCCTGTCTTTTTCTCCATAACAGCACCCTTCTCACCAGACTTCAGCTGTGGTAATTGTCCTGTCTCACCCATAGGTTTGGAGAAGGTACTGCAATGGATTATTCCTTTCTCTGCCCCTGGTACCTGACATATACTAAGTACTCAACAAATGTTAGAGCAGATGTTTCTAGAAAGGATAAACCAGATGCTTAACATATTTTATTCCAAGGGGTAATTTTAGAAATAATTGTAATCAATGAGCTAATAATATGAGTTTTCATGTCCCTAAAGGAACTTGAAGTCTAAATGGCAGACAAGACCAACACACACAAAGCAGACAGGGGCACAAGAGCCGTGTCTGATGCAACAGCGCCTCAGGAGGATCACTCTGACTCAGAATGGCCAAGCAAAGGTATTGGGAGGAAGTGGGATAGAACTGAGCTTTGAGGGCTGTGCTAAAATCTTTACAGACTCCCCAGGTTATCTCAAGTTCTCTCCAGGAATTAGCTGCACCTCTTTGTGCTTTGGCTCCACATCAGTTAAATAGTGATAACATTTGATCATTAAGAACCATGTAGAGATGAAACAATTTTTCAAAGATTTTAAATTAAGTATACTCATTGCCACTCAAAGATAAATACCATTTAAATATAATAATAATCATATTGAGAAATAAAATAGTAATGATGCAAATACTCATGTACTGTTTCATGTTTGTGGTCTTCGAGGGGAGTTTTTACTCAAATATCCCTAGATGAATAAATATATATGGTCTATAAATATGTCCCAAAGCAATTTTCTCCATTTGAACCTACATATACTTCACTATAGAACTGAAAACAAATTTATTTAAAACTTCTTTTATGTGGTTGTCTTTTGAAAAAAAATCAGAACTCTCATTAAAGCCAATAAGAATTTGGTATAAAAAATTAATAGCAGGATATGAGCTTATAGAATCTTATCAATAATATCTTTATGATCCATTGGTCTCTTTGTGATGTGCCAAACATAACCAGAATTTATTGATGAATATGATACTTGGGGGTATAAAAACTTTATATATATTTTTCTTTACTCAATTAGTGAATCTTGTTTAAATTAATATTGTCAAGAGATTTCATTTAGCAACGGCCAGGTATCATGGCCAAATAGATACTTTGATTTGAATTATCTGCCTAAATGTTCTAATTCTCTACTTTACTTCATGAAAGTGAGGAAATTCAGCTGTAGTGAAAATCTTAAATTTGAAAAAAAATAAGTGCTTTGTACAAAGTTCTAGGAGTGAGATGTGCAAGGGGATAAAAATATGAATAAGAGAATCCCAGTACTCACTAAGATTACATCTCAGCTGATAAATGCATTGGAAGAAAGAGAAAACTATTAAGCCAATACAAAGCACCAAAGAAATACGTGAAATAAGGGAGATAAACTCATGAAATCTCCAATAAGAGAGATTCCAATCAGTCAGAGAGATAACAAAGGAGAGTGAATTGGTGGGCTCCTGGGAGGCTTTGGACCAGAAGGGTTGGAAGCGTTGTCACTGCAGAGCGAAGAGCCTGAGAAATGACAGGGAATCAGGAAAACACAGAGAAAGCAATAAGCATTCCTCCACTTCTTCTCCCAGCAGAGGAATATTGAGAAATGCAATCGGAAAGATGGACTGGACCCAAATTCTTAAGGGTGTTGAATATCAGGCTAAATATTTTCAGCTTAATTTGGTAAGTCATGAGAAACCACTGAAGGTTTTATTTTGTTTTTAAGCTAGTTAGTGGCCTATGTTAATTTATTATTTATCATCATTCAGCCTTTTACATTGAAATTGCTCCCCACTCCTTACCAATTTCCCCTTGGACTCTTACTACAGCACTTTTTCCCTAGTACCCCATGTCAGTGTTGCCTCCAAACAGCACGGCCCCCACCAGGCTCGCTGTCTCCTTCCCAACCCACAAGACATGAGTCTTAATTAGAAATATGATGGCATGATCCCCTAGTTTAAAATCCATCAATAGGTCCCTCTCTCCCATAGAAGAATGTCCAAGCTTTAGTATGGTATAGCAGGCTTGTCATCTTTAAAATTGTACCTATCTGCCTACCAGGTAACCCCTTGAACACACATCCCCTGTGGTCCCTGCGCTTTGACCTGGAATTCCTCACTGTTGCATTAAATGTCCTGATTTCTCACACCCCCATACCTAGGTGTGAGTAGTCTCCTTGTCTGCCTAGAAAAATATTATTCACCCTTGGAAATTCAGCTCAAATGTCACCTCCTCCATGAAGCCTTCCCTGATAATCCCTAGCTTTGCCCCCTCCCTCCATTGAGTTAATACCTTCTCTTCTTCTCCATAGCTCCATTTGAAGGCTCTGACTCCACTTGCCACTGTTTTGTGTGTTCATTTATATTATTATCTTCCGGCTACACTGGGTAGCACCATTTCTTATTGCTCTCTGTAGCCTTAATACAGGCACTCATTACATAACGGTTGGATAAATTAATTCATATATTTTTATCACACCACTTCCTGAAAATATCTAAGGCAGTTGAGAGGA
Organism: Mandrillus leucophaeus; assembly: GCF_000951045.1. Taxonomy (NCBI): domain Eukaryota; kingdom Metazoa; phylum Chordata; class Mammalia; order Primates; family Cercopithecidae; genus Mandrillus; species Mandrillus leucophaeus. The sequence goes on along the minus strand of NW_012100543.1, from coordinate 1,679,315 downwards.
AAGAGCTTTAGAAAAATGAATATGACAGTGATGTATTAGGTAAATTGGATGAGAGACTGCAGGCTTGGAAGGAGGGGGAGAATATGATGGCTTCTGCTTTGAACATGGAAAATATGCCTTTGGCGTCCACTGCAATCAGGACCTGCTTTTGAGGCTACAAGTGATTCTGATTAGACAGGAACGGAGAATTAAGTCGTCCTTTTCACTTTCCAGGCCTAACACGCCCATGTCTTTTGATAACTTCCTCCAAGATGACTCTGAATTTCTTTAGTCCTGTCTCTCTTATCCAAATATTTCCTGAACAAGAACTCAAATTGGGCAAGTTTTCAGATCCTGTATCTGAATGTGTGTGAGCTCAGGGAGAAGGAAACAAAGTGATTTGCAACCTGGCGCTGGAAGGAGAGAGACTGTCAGGGGGCCAGGGATTGTTTTTGTTATTGCTGCCTTGCTCTAAACCATGTCTGTTTATTGTTATTGTCTTGTCCCCTTACTGATGTTCAATCCATTTCCTCATCACAAGTGTGAAAGGAAACCTGGCAAAAGTTACCCGAGCAAGAGTTCCGAATCAATAATAGATTCATCCTGAGGTACAGCATGACATCTGTTAGATATTTGGAGCCGCTGTCCATCCTGCCTGGAGGGGTGCTTAAGCAGTCAGGCTCCTTTCTCCCTGGAAGACTATAAAACACAGAGAGTTAAGAAGTGGCAGGAAAGTGCTAGTGATGCCTGCTTAAAAGAGCAAGTGCTATGACTTGTAGGATGCACGTGTTTCAAGAGAGAAGACTGGTGTTCAAATTTAGCATGTGTTCTTGAACCCATATTTACACAGAATTTGAGTTGTACGAGCAAAGTAACATGTATGAAACCAAAACTAGTTATATAATGGAACTGTTCCTCTGCACAAGAAATTTGTATATATGTGTGTTAAGAATTTCAGCGTGTCCTTTTTTACTACAAGCTTTAAAAATATCGTATTAAATGAATTTTCAAAACCTTCACAGCAACTCTTACTGCTTCTAGTCACAGTTGACCTGGTAGGGATTCCAATGAATTATCAGAATCTTTTTTTTCTCTCTTGTAATATTGAAACTTTCAACGAGAAAATCAACACCAGAGAGAGAGAAGAGAAATTGAAGAGAAACAGAAGAGAGAGGGGAAGGGGAGAGAGGATGCTGCTGGATAAATGAGATATCATACCGGAAAAGGAGATAGAGAAGTGGAAAGAGAGCGTAGGGGAGGAATAAAGAATGAAAAAGATAAAGCAAGTAGATAAAAAATGGCCTTAGTTAAGGAAAAACTATGCATTATAAAATCCTCTTTAACTCGAGGGTAAAAGAAGCCTTTAAAGCAAGGCTGCACAGTTGCAACAAAAACAACCCTTTAAAAAAATTCCACTTAGAAATTCAAAGAGGTTATCAAAGTAGATTAGCAAACTGTATACTTGGAACAACATTTTCACAATCAAAACCAAACTTAGTACTATGAAGGGAGTCTGAGAAAAGACAGATGTAGGAAGAGAAAAGAAAAAATTGGGAGAAAGAACAATAGAAGGGTAGAGAACAAGGGAAAGCCAGAAACTAAACAAAAGCTGGGATATTTGTTTTATGAAGTATTAATAACTCACGAAGGGTTATTTGTCATTGCTGAATTCAGAAATTTATTATTCTATATTAACAAGAGACCAAAATGTCTAGAGTCATTGGCTCGGAGTGTTTTAAAAATGCACCTTCATGCAGAGGACAGTGACTCAAGTTAACAGGCGGCCCTCATTGTGAAGGGGAACAGGATAGGGCCCTAAATCAGCCAGTTCCCACCCTCACAACCCTGCTAAGGGCCAGAGAGCTCCTCTGGGGGTGCAGGGAGACTTTGAAGTCCAGAAAAGTTTTGGATGGGAAAGGAGGAGTGGCTATGGAAAACAGAATGAGAATTTATTATCAGGACCTTTGGGGGGTTTCATATAAAAGCCCTAAATTAACTTAATACTTATGAAATTCTGTGCTGTCACCCGCTGTCTTGACTTTATTGCTTTCGTGTTTGCTGAGCCCTTTACATATCATGCTGGATTAATCTCTGATCTTTGCAGTTTCATTAAAATAACACAGGGGAAAATTTCATGCTCAAACTTCAGGATGAGACTTAAGAAAGCAGGACAGTAGACATAATCACCCACTCTCCATCTAGCTAAGAGACAGAGAGCATGCAAACATTTGAGAATTTTGTGAATCATCTAGAACGTCCCCCATTAAGGAGGCTCACTTGCTTCAGAGACGCCTCCTTCCAAGTCCTCCTCCTTGAGTCTTGGAGCCCAGGTGAGCTCCCTGCCCTGCAATGTACGCACTGCTTATCTCAGCAGCCATGCCCGCATGCACTCCACTGGCCCACTGACTTGCTCTCCAGGTGAACTCCTCCATCGCCTTGCAGTCTCATTCTCCCTTTCTTGGGAAGCCTTTCTGACCTCCCAGGTGATGTTAGGGATCCCCTTCCCTGGCTCCTCAGAATACCCTCCCCATCCCTTCTCACAGCACATGTCCACTGCATTACACCTGCCTGTTTACCTGCCTCTCCCCCACTACAAAGCTCTTTAAGACAGTAGTATGAACCCTCTTTTGCTATCTCTGCAGCACCCAGCACAGTGTCTGGCTCTCAAAATACTTTTGGAATTAATACATGAATGGGATTTAAAATCATATCTTAACTCTAAGGTCTAATTTTTTTCTGATTTACCATACTGCTCAAGGTACTGTCTACCAGTGTGGTCCAAATAGAAGTACTGTTCAAAATGGCAGATTCCTGGACCTCAGACTCCTCCCTGTGATCTTCTTAAACTCTAATGCGTTAGTCACACCCAGCTCCAGGAGTGAAAAATAATATTTACCTTTAAGAGATCTATGAGCTTTTCCTTCATTGGGGAGCATACAAATTATTGTGCTTGGCACAGGGGAGAGAATGGTGAAAATGGGAGAAAAGAAGGTTCTGACCCTTGAGGAGCTTACCTTCCAGCAGGCCGACAAACATTAAACCAAAAATTACACAGGTGCTGTCAGAGTGTGGAACAAGAGGCCCCTGCCTAGCCTTCCTGAATAAGAGCAGTTTGAGCCAAATATTGGGAAATTCACAGTAATTATTAAGGCAAAAAAGAAAAAACTGAGAGGAAGTTTGGGAAGAGAGAAGGGGCAAGTCTGTGCAAAGGCCCAGAGGCAGGAAGGAGTAGGGCATGTTTAAAGAACTGAAGGAAAGTCAGTAGGTCTGAGGTCCAGAGAGAGGGAAAGAGAATGGCATGAGATGAGGCTGAAGATGAAGACTGAAAGAGTATGTGCCTGGGCAACCCGTGACGCCCATTACCTTATGATATTCACAGTTAACAGCTTCTCTTGGGTCTATTTAAGAAGGGTATCGATACAGTAACTTCTTTATTTTCAACAGTAGAGTAGACCATAACTGATAGACTTTCATTTAAGGTCATATGCTGGTTTTGTTTTTGTTTTCACTATTACAAAAGTGCTACAGTGATCTTTCTTGTCCACAATGGTATATTCTTAAGTAGTTGGCTAAATTCAACTAGAAGACAGAAAATCACTGGGGGAAAAATCAGTAGAAACACATAATAATCAATAAGTTAATGTTAAAGGAGGGAAGATGACTTTTATGAGATGAATGAATTAGAACTATTTAGGATTTACGAATGATGTGAATCTATACTACAGTTCAGATTGGTGCTTATTTATTATATTCTGAATCATATTTTCTGGCCCTAACTCAGAGGAGGGATTCAAAGTACAGGTGTCCATCTCTGGCCCTGGAGATAGCCCAGTCTTTTACCAAAAAGGGTAATATTGCACAATGGGTGAAAATTCCTACTCTGAAGTCCAGAGGGTCACTTTTTTTCCTGGCTTTGCCACTTACTAGCTGTATGGCTTGAAGCGAGCTTCCTAAGCTTCAGTCTCCTCATTTACAAAAGAGGAGATAAAAATATTACCTACCACTGTAGGGTCATAGTGAGGATTAAATGAGATGATGTCAGTGAAGCTCATAGTAACTGCCTAACATAGAAAGCTCTCAGTAAATGATAGTTACTATTGTTGTTGTTAACAAAGTCAAGAGAAGATAGTATGTAATAATAGTTTTCATTTCTGTAAAGTTTTCCATGATGCAGATCCTGATCTCAGCATTGTACCTGTGTTAACCCATTTAATCTAACAATCATTCTATAGGTAGGTGCTACGACTACATTTTTATAAATGAGGAAACTGAAGTTAACAAGAACAATTGAGAGTTCCTTCATAACAGAGCCAGAGAATGAAACCTAGGCAGTCTTATTACACTGATGGGCCAGAAATATCCACAATGTCAGAACCACATAATGTTGTAGCTGGAGAACACAGAGAAAATCTAGTAAATCCCAATCTATAAATGAGAAAGTTGAGGCCCAGATCATTAAAATGACCTGCTTTGGGGTCACACACACTTAATCTGAGAAAGTCCATGATCATTAAGAATTTATACCTGTAATCCCAGCACTTTGGGAGGCTGAGACAGGCAGATCATCAGGTCAGGAGTTCGAGACCAGCCTAGCTAACATGGTGAAACCCCATCTCTACTAAAAATACAAAAATTAGCCGGGCGTGGTGGCAGACACCTGTAATCCCAGCTACTCAGGAGGCTGAGGCAGAAGAATCACTTAAGCCCAGGAGGCGGAGGAGGTTGCAGTGAGCCAAGATCACACCACTGCACTCGAGCCTAGGTGACCAAGTGAGACTCCATCTCAAAAAATAATAATAATATTTTGGAGTTGTAGCTGACAAATGAAATTTCATTTAGATCAAAGGCGTGATGACTCTTAGACATTAAGTAGCTCATATACAATGCTGTTTTATCATTTAAATGTATGTTAATCCTATGGATTTGACTTTTACTTAAATGTTCTTAAATGTAGAAATGAAGGGAATAGAGGAGAAGAGTCCTGCAAAAGAAAGTTTGAGTTTTTTCAAATGCAAAATAATTTTTTTAAGTTTAAAATATTTGGCAACAACTGGCAAAATCAGCTCTGCTCCCCTTACCTCCTGGGCTTGTTAATGTCACTCTGAATTTGACTCTTTTGTCTTTACTGTGCTTGGGCTCTACATTGTAAGCAATGAATTTCTTTTGTTTGTAAATAAAGTATCAGCTACCAAATAAATCTCCCCATTCCAAACTCTGATAAGCAGTTTATTTTTTGCCCAGTTTATAATTATCTCTGGAAACTGCTTCCAATAAACTCAAAAGAGCAGCTCTAACAGAGAGTGGAAGTCCACGAACTAACACATAAAGCCATGTGTTCTGGGATGAATGACAGATAAGTAAAAGTTAAAAGAATTCTAATTTACACACTCCCCCAACCTGCTGTGTGACCTACTCAAGTCCTTTAACCTATCTGGGGTTTGGTTTTCTGACCTATGAATGTGGCACTAAAGATTATCCTACTAACATGTGAATTGCTGTGAAAATTAAGAAAATTGATGCAAAAGTATCTTGCAATATTTAAGCACATTAAGAGTGTGGTATTACAGAAACTTCCTGAACCATGTTTCCCTCCGTTCTTCCCCTAGCTCAGCCTTCTCATCCTTTTAAATGCCACTCAAGTGTCATCTCCTATGGTCAAAAAGTCTTCTCTGAAGCTTCTGTCCTCACACATAGCACATCACTCAATAAATATCTACCTGGTCATACATCTGCCTCTGCCATCAGAACACAAGCTTTGCAAGATGAACAACCTAGTCTTATATCTTATCCATTGGTTTTCGTTTGGGTTCACCAAAGGTTTTTTGAGCACCTACTCGACACTCATAGGTCTCAAAGGCTGAAAATTAAATGACTACAACTCATTCTCTGATGTTAAAGAATTTGGGGTTAATTGGGTGGAGCAAAAGCAGAAGCCAATCACAATAGAATGTTGCAAATCCAGACCTGAATGGGGCACCTTAGGAGTAGAATGGACCCAACTCTGCCTGTGTAGCAGGCTGTAAGACATTCTTCTCCGGGACCTGGGGAAGGCATGCTCTAACTTTCACTCATTCACTCTCAACAGGGTTTCTAACAGATACCAGCATCAGACCTAATCTTGTCCTTCAGAAGGAAGTTTTCTATCACCACCCACCAAGTACTAGTGATGTCCTCCAGGCATTTCCCACAAATTCCGGTGACCAAATAGCTTTGGCACTGTTGACCACACACCCAGGTGGTGCTACATATATAGGCCTCATAACAGCAGCTAATGAATCATTCCCTTTGGCTACATAAAAAGCAAAGCCAAAGTCACCTCTGGCACCCGCTTTGAGTGAGCTCAAGAGCAGCCCCAAGTTAAAGTCTTAGCTACTTCAGCTGGTGTTTCTTTGCAAATTCACATTTAGAAATAATAGTGTTCCCTTAATTCTGCAGAACGATTTACATTTTACAAAATACCTTCACATCCATCATCCTATCTGATTCTAACAACCACTCACTGTAATGAATACACCAGGAGTTATTTTATGAATGAGGAAACTGAGACAGGTGAATCAGACTAAAGCCCAAGTCTCCTGACTCCTCTTCTAGTCCTCTCAAACTACACAACACTGCAGAACAATTGCAGAGGAGACACTCAGCGCTCATATTGCCCCTATTTTTTATGAGTTAGTCGAGTCAGCAAATGTTACCTTAGACTGGGTCATCACTGAGGCACAGAGCTGGGTGAGGGAGGGAACAGCAGAGCTGCCCTGACTCTCAGAAACACTTGGCTGGTAAGAGAAAGAAAATAGGCGTGCAATCAATTACATGAAAAAACCAAGTGAAGTGTGTGGCATGAAAACACCTGATTTGGGGTCTCAACCCTGCTACAGTTCAGTTCTGTGTCTGGATTTACAAGACCTGTTGTGGTTTAGTGACTCATAGCTGATAGGGGCCTTAGACCTCTTATAATCCCCTTATGTTATTAATACAAATGCAGAAGCAAAGCCAATAAAGAAAATGACTTTCCTCATTGCCCCAAAACTAGTTAATGGCAAATGTAAGATTAGAACACAAAACGTAGAACCTCACCACTCTCCAAAAAACCGTTATCAAAGATTGTGTTACAACCACCCTGGGATATTTACATACTGGCTTGTGTTTCCCTATATGTAGTGTGAAGGATGTTGAAAGAAGAGTAACAGGACCCAAATCTCTTAATAAATGGATATTTCAATGTATTCTCAATATTTATAGCTAGTTTACTCAGTATAATTATTTTCTGATTCATCTATGTTGTCTTATGTTTCAATGATTCATTCTTTATTGCTGAGAATTATTCCATTAATAGATATAACACAATTTGTTTATCCATTAACCTAGTTATGGTCATTTGGTTGTTTCTAGCTTTGGGATTTTGTAAATTATTCAATTATATTTCCTTTGTTAGCTTATTAGCTATAACTTTTTTGCTTTCTCATTTCAGTGGTTGCTTGAGGGTTTAAAGCATACATATTAACTTATTACACTCTACCTTCAAGAGATATTATACCATCTCATATATAGTAAAAGGACTTCATAATAGTTTACTTCCATTTCTTCCTTCTTGGCCTCTATGTTATTGTCATACATTTTACTTTTAGACCTATTATAAACATCACATTATATTGTTATTATTTTTAAGCAGTCAAGAATTATTTAAAGAGATTTAGATAACAGGAAAAAGTCTTATGTGGTTACCATTTTATGGGCTATTCATTTTTTTGTGTAGACTTCCCTTTCCATCTAGTACCATTTATGTTAGGTTTGTTTAGTGTATCTTGTAGTGCAGGTCCACTGTGATTAAGTGTTTCAGGTTTTGCATATTTGAAAAAGTCTTTTTGGTGGAGTTTATTTTTTAAAGATATTTTTACCAGATATATAATTCTAGGGTAACAGGTATTTGGGGGTTTTGTTTGTTTTGGTTTGTCTTTATGTTGTTCCGCTGTCTTCTTGCCAATGAAGACAAGTTTCTGATAAGAACTCTGTCTAGTCTTTCTTCCTATGTGTCTTCTGGCTACTTCAAAATTGTTTTTCTTAATCACTGCTTTTGAACTATGCTATTATAATATTTCTCAAGCTTGGGGTGTATTGAAAATCTTAAATAAATGGCTTTAGAGTGTCTATTAAATTTGGGAAGTATTCAGCCATGATTGCTTCAAATACTTCTGTCTCCTTTCTACTTCATAGCTCCAATTACACAGATGTTCATTTCTTTGGAGTTTTCCTACAACTCACTGATACTTCATTTTACTTTTAGTCATTTTTTTCTATTTAATTTTGGATCATTTCTATTTTTATGTCTTCATGTTCACTAATAGTCTTCTGTAACATCTAATCTGCAATTAATACAGTGTATTTTTACCATAGCCATTATAATTTTAACCTCTGAAAAGCTGACTTGGATCTTCATTTTATAATTTTTATGTCTATTGAGTACAGATGCAGTTACAATAATTTATTGTATGTCTTTTTTTGTAATTCTAAGGTCTGTGTCAGTCTGGGTCCAGTTCAACTGATTTATTTTTCTCCTTGTTATGCGTTCTATTTGCCTAGTTTTGTTTTTTTGGTTTTGTTGTTGTTGTTGTTGTTCCATGCCTGGTAAATTTTCATTAGATGCCACACAGTGCATTTTGCTTTGTTGGGTGATAGGTATTATTGTATTTCTATAGACATTCTTGATTATTGTTCTGAGACAAAATTAGTTTGTCAGCAGCATGATTCTTTCAGACCTTGCTTTTGAGACTCATTAGGTGGGACGAGAGGTGGATCTAGCTTCAGGCTATTAATTCCCACAACTGAGACAAGACTTCTTCGAGAATTCCAGTCAATGCCCTGTGAGTTAAGAGATTTTTCCAGTTTTGCTGAGGGGAACAGACTCACTACTCTGCTGCATATTCAAGGAGGACCCTCTGCAAATCTCTGGATTATTTCTTCACGAGGTTCTCCCTTCTTTGGTATTCTAGTCTGTGAACTCTAGCAGCCTTGGTGTCTCAGCTCTGTCTCTTCAACTCAGGGAAACCAATAGGTACTGCCTGGGTCCCCTCTCCCTGCACTGCGGCTACTTATAAGGCTCACATCATTTGTTTACTGTATCTCAGAGATTACTGCCCTTCATCACCTGATATCCAACTTCTTAAAAATCATTGTTTCATCTATTTCATCTAATTTTTATTTTTTAGTTGTTTCAAGTGGACTGGTAAATCTCGTCTCTGTTATTTCACCTTAACCAGAAGCAGATGACCCCTGGTACACTTTTGAGCCTATTACTTTCTTTTGTTTTTTATCAATTCGGTGTTGAAAATCTTAGTTTATACAAATATTGTCATTGTGAATGGCAATTATAGACAAACACTTTTTCTTTTTTTTCTTATACTTTAAGTTCTAGGGTACCTATGCACAACGTTCAGGTTTGTTACATATGTATACATGTGCCATGTTGGTGTGCTGCACCCATTAACTTGTCATTTACATTAGGTATATCTCCTAATGCTATCCCTCCCCCAAACCCCTACCCCACGACAGGCCCTAGTGTGTGATGTTCCCCTTCCTGTGACCAAGTGTTCTCATTGTTCAATTCCCACCTATAAGTGAGAACATGCGGTGTTTGGTTTTTTGTTCTTGCAATAGTTTGCTGAGAATGATGGTTTCCAGCTTCATCCATGTACCTACAAAGGACATAAACTCATCCTTTTTTATGACTGCATAGTATTCCATGGTGTATATGTGCCACATTTTCTTAATCCAGTCTATCATTGATGGACATTTGGGTTGGTTCCAAGTCTTTGCTATTGTGAATAGTGCTGCAATAAACATACGTGTGCATGCGTCTTTATACCAACATGATTTATAATCCTTTGGGTATATATCCAGTAATGGGACTGCTGGGTCAAATGGTATTTCTAGTTCTAGATCCTTGAGGAATTGCCACACTGTCTTCTATAATGGTTGAACTAGTTTACAGTCCCACCAACAGTGTAAAAGTGTGATAAACACTTTTTCTACTTAGCAATAGAAATTTTCCTATAATCTTAATCCAAAACAATGGTAAACTCTATTTTATAAATATTCTTTGGTGTAAGGAAGAGCTTAGATATAATGATTTATATTATTTTTCATGGATCAAGTTTAAATCAATAATTAATTCAAGGTTTGCATAGAAAACTTTCTTCTTCAGTGTTTCAAATTTCCCTTCTGGAAAGTAGTGATTGAAAGTTTGAAACCAGGAAGTGAAATGTAACAATATCTCTACATTTATTTTATTCAAACTGGCTTCATTAATAGCATTCTTTTCAATATGTTACAGCAATGTTGGGAAAACATAGCAACTAGGGTGACTATTTTTGAGTCTTGCTTGCCATAACAACATTTTTTGGAGCCTCTCAACTTGTTGAAATATAGCATTGGTTTTCCCTGTAGTTTTAAATTATATTTGTTAAGATTGCTTAAAATATCAGCTAAGTAGCCAATTTTGTTACCCATATAACATCTTTAAAAATATTTTCCAAGTGAGATTTCTTTACAACTGAAAATGTGAATCTCATTTGTGAGTTTCTATGCCCCGTTTAATACTTTCTCTTCCAAAAACCAAAGAACTTCAGAATTATATAGTAAATAGAAACAGTTAACTACAATCTCTGAACAAAATATTTCCATAATCTAGTTATTTGGTAAAATTCTGTTAAGATTAACTTTTAAAGGAATTAAAATAATTAAAATAAAAATCATTTCATGTATTTTTAAATATATTCATGACAATTGCAGAATTTTGAAGAATTCTCAATATTCATTATACATATTTGTAATCCTTTGAAATTGTACCATTATTAATAGACACCAAGCATTTTAGTAATTTCCATATACTTTCCAATATATTTTTGCCTTATCACATGTAATTCTTTTTATTGTTTTTCTAAGTAAATATATGTTGACCACCATTTTTTCTTCCTAATTCTAGGAGGAAATTAAAATCTAGGTTAAATGGATTGTAATTTAGGTTAAACTTACACAACTAAACAACTCTTTTATAAAATTACCTTGCCACATTTATCCCACCTGAATTAAAAGTGTTGCAAATATCAGGACATTCATCAGATTAGATTGTGGAATCGATACTTAAGTATGATGATGTAATAAACATTACTTTGAAATGTTCTTTAACAATAAAATTATATAAGGTAAATTATAACACTGAGAAATACAGTTTTTTATTTACCAGGTAATTTATCAAAGATTATACACACAACATCAATATATAAGAGAAATGATTTTCAGCAACTGTATGAGCAATTTTCTCTTTGCTACACAAGTGTTATTTTTATCATCTATTATATATGATGGTAATAAGACTGATCATTAATGACTGCAGAATGTTAAAGAAATTATTGCAATACCTTTGAAATGAGGTCTTGCTATGTGACCTTGAACTCCTGGGCTCAAGCAAGCCTCCGACCTCAGCCTCCTGAGTAGCTGAGATTGCAGGCATGCACCAGTGTGCCTGGCTTCTTTTTAATAGCTTTCTGTTATTGATTCTAGGTTAAATCCCTTCTGCAGAAAAAAAGTACTTTGCATAATTATATACTTCAGATGTGTGTCCCCGCCCAAATCACATATTGAAATGTAATTCCCAGTGTTGAAGGTGGGGCTTGATGAAGGTGATTGGATTATAGGGGTGCATTTCTCATGAATGGTTTAGCACCATCCCCTTGTACTGTCCTTGAGATACTGAGTGAGTTCTCATTAGATCTGGCCATTTAAAAGTGTATAGCACCTTCCCCTTTGCACTTGCTCCTGCTCCTACCATGTGAGACAACTGCTGCATCTTCTGCCATGATTGTAAGCTTCCCGACGCCTCCCCAGAAGCAGATGCCAGCATTATTCTTCCTTTACAGCCTGCAGAGTCATGAGCCAATTAAACCTCTTTTCTTTATAAATTATCCAGCCTCAAGTATTTCTTCACAGCAATGCAAGAATGGCCTAATACATATAATTCCAGTTCTTTAAAATTTGTCGAGCTTTGTTTTACGGCCGAGAAGATAATGTTTCTTAATGAATGTTCCACATGTACTTGAGAAAAGAATGTGCATTCTATTACTGATGGGTGAAGTGTTCTATACATGTCAATTTGCTGAAGTTGGTTGATAGTGCAGTTCATGTCTCATATATTCTTACAATTTTTTGTGTATTTGTTCTATCAATTCCTGTGTGAGAAGTATTGAGATTTCCATCTATAATTGTGGACTTCTCACTTCAGTTCTGTAAGTGTTTGCATTATGTACTTCAAAGTTCTGCTATTAAGTGCACACACATTATAAAGTGTTTGAATCTTTGGTTTATTACATTTCATCAATTTTGATAAAGACTTGCCCATGATCTTTTCAAATATTTTTTTCTGCTGTCCTGTTTTTTCTCTATCTGGGACTCCAGTTACACACATGTTAGACTTTTGATGTTTCCCCACAATTCTTAGCTCTCAGATGCTTTGTCCTCTCTACCACCACCTGTTTTTTTCTCGTGTTTAAGCTTAGATAACTTCCATTGTTCTGACTTCCAGTTCACTCATTCTTCTTCAGCTGTGACCAATCTGCTTATCACATCTCTTATGTATGTAGTTTTTATCACGTTACTGAATCTATTCTTGCATGTTGTCTACCTTCTCCAGTGGTTAATACCATTAATAAATATCAATCATAAGTATTTTTAAAGTTCAATGTTCCAGTATCTGTATCATCTCTACTGATTTGTCTCTTCACAATGGGTTAGTTTTTAGGGGTTTTATAATTTTTGTACTCAAATGCCAAACATTATGCTTAGAACAACACTGACTAAGTTTTAAAATATTTGAACACAGAAATGGATGTAGTTCTTCTTCTATCAGGCATTATGGGGAGTTGATTTAATCTAAGTGATCTGGATTTGGGTTTTTTATTACTATAGTTACCTTTGGTGCACTTTGAAGAATTCAGTTCACCTTGTTACCCAGTGACTTCAACTCTATTGTGGATTCAAGAAAATTATTTTTGTTGTTGTTGACTATTCAGTTTTTCCTTTTGGTAGGATAGGAACAGAGTTATCTTGTAACTTTCTATATCCCAAGCAGAACTGAAATCCTATTCTATTCTATATTATTCTATTATCTTCTTTTTATTCTGCATCATCAAAAAACAAAACAAAATAAACAAAACATTGCAGGTAGTGACCACTACATTTAAAATTCATAATCTACTAGTTAGTCATGGCCTGCTAAAAGCCATTAAAATGGATGTAAAGGATTGTTGGAGCCAAGAAATCAAAATTTCCCTCCAGACCAAATAGTTATTTTAATAATGTTTTCTTTGTATCATTTGCTTCTGTATCAGTAACTCTTCTCGTAGTTCTGGGAACAAAGTGGCCATGAAATTATATGAAATGAATTAAATATATAAGAAAACAGATTTTTAGCTTGATGAAAGTAAAAATTATATGAAGTACAATCTGTTAGGGCTACTTTGCCATCAAATTTATTTTTTTGAAACCAGATAATTTTAGTTCTTCTGAAAAATCAGATTGTAGTATCAAAGGACAAAATTTACTGCAAATGAGGGCTACACACACAAGTTGCAAAAGTGAATATTTCCTGAAAGCTTCTATTTTGATTGGAATGACAGTCAGTGGTGATTGCTTTATGCAAGAGTCTCTATTTTGCAATCAAATCTTATAAAACAAGATTTTCTGCTAAAGACTGAACAAGGTAAGTGGAAGCATAAAGCTGAACTGAAAGTCTGGACATAGGTAAAGAGTTAGGGTGAGATCTAGAGAGCTGAAAATTATCTGCATATGTGGCCAATTTGTGTCACTGACTTTGCTAGGAAAATGGCTCTGTACAGAGGCAGGCCTAGGACCCGCAATAAGTTTAAAAGAAAAGCCCAAGCTACTCTGTTTGCATACAGAATTGAAACTAACAATGAAACCAGAGAAAAATGGAAAGATAATACTAGAACTGTATTAGTCCATTCTCGCACTGCTATAAAGAAATACTTGAGACTGCATAACTTATAAAGAAAAGAGGTTTATTGGTTCAGGGTTCTGCAGGCTGTACAGGAAACATAGTGGCTTCTGCTCAGCTTCTGGGGAGGCCTCAGGAAACCTTCAGTCATGGCAGAAGGCGAAGGGGAAGCAGACACGTCTTACATGGCCAGAACAGGAGGAAAAGAGAGGGTGGGAGGTGCTACACACTTTTAAACAGCCAAATCTAGTAAGAACTCTATCACAAGAACAGCACCAAAAGGATGGTGCTAAATCATTCATGAAGGGTCCACCCTCGTGATCTAATCACCTTCTACCAGACCCCATCTCCAACACTGGAGATTACAACTGAACATGAGATTTGGGTGGGGACACACATCCAAACCATATAAAAAACCAAAGAAAAACAGAGGGGAAAGAAAATATATGAGATCCACGTGAAAGGTCCAAATAAACAAGTGTTTATTATTAGAGTTCTTGTAAAGCACTCTGATCATTTCATACATTATCTTATATTTTAAACAATATCTGGCTCTACTAAAGTCACAGTCCATGGAGTGGGACTGACAAATATATCAGCTATCGGGGTTATGTAAACAATCTTCAGTGCACTCTGTAGCCTAATTTACGGTCATAAACATCGTGGGAAGCAGAAATCTCGATGGCACCTTGGTGTGGATATTCTCACTGTCAGCAGGGAAAATTCATTGCCTTCTCACAATGCTGAGACTCCAACAGCATTTACCAAGACAGATGACTTGGTGACAGACACTACAGGCCAAAAGTTAATATTTAGCTCAGTGAGATGAAACATGAGAACATCAGAATTGTGCCCCTGGGCCAGTTCCTTGATTCTGCAGTCCAACTGACTGTCTCTGATGATGACCCCAAGAGTGAGTCCTGGAGGGCCAGCATGTCACATTCAGCATCAGCCTCAGAGGTCAGGGAAAGGTCCAATCATTCTGGCTTCCCTTAATAATCCATGCTATACCTATCATCTCTGAATGGATTGTAAGCACTTTGCAATCTACTTGTATTTTAGCCAGTACCACCTTTGAGGCTAAATGAGTTCCAGAAGTGTATTTACTTCCCTCTGCTGAAATAATACACATCTTATATTTATTCTAAACTTACCATTCTTGAATATTCAATATTTGCATTTGTTAAACAAGCCTCAACTTATCCTCTCCATTCAATCATGACTTGATAAAATTTGATTCTGTCCAAACACAATCTTATCTTTCTAAATGAAAGGTCTTTTGTTTGAGACTGTGTTTACATAGCTATCTCTTCTCCCACAACTTCCTCAATCTGTTAAATTGTCTTTCTGTATTTAAAAAAAAAAAAAAAACAGATCTTAATGATATAAGGTACCTTGCTCTCAGTCACAGCTCTCCTACTCTTTTTTATTTCTCTCTGGAATTGAAATTGAGTAACGTTTAACAGAAGGTGTCTGATTATAACTATGCCCTGGCTGTGAAGAGAACAAATTCAGAACTTTCTCCTAAGGAGAGAGGGAGCAAACTGTTACTCTCTTGTCAAATCCAGTTTTCTTTTAATCTCTGACAATGTTTCAGATTGAACCAATGCCTTTAATATGACTTAGTCCTTTAGGAAAATAGTATCACCTCAGGATATTTAGGTAACTAAACCAGCAGATCCAATAAGTGTTATCTTTCAGAGTCAGCCTTCTGAAGGAGGCTAGATGCACATATGAATGACTTTGCTGCAGCACAGAATGCATCTGGATCATACTTCTGGAAATTCCTTTGGAGCCACTGTGTAAATGAAGTTATCAGGAAATCTCATTGCTTTGTAATCATGCTTTACTTTTGACTAAAAAGTGAAAAATGCTGAGAGTTCAGAGTTCATTTTTCAGACTAGCTTCCAAATGAATTGATCTTTTGTAAAAATTCATGTTCAAAGTAAGTCACCACTGAGGGTTAGCCTTTCTTTCCAACCTTACCATAACCATCTCTATCAGCAACTACTCCTGGAAACCTAGATGAAGTAGGTTCATTGCTGCAAAGAGATAGAGCAATCCATTAAATATGGTTCCTACACTTAAAGAGATTACAGTCCAGGTGGAAGCAAAACACAGGTATAATATGAAAAGCACTAGATGAAGTATAAGGTATGGGAGGCTTGAGAGGAGTCTGAGCTGAAACAACCTAAGGAGAAGTCATAATGAAGAATGGGACTTGTGCTCAGCCTAAAGGGCCTGGGAAAGCTGGACATGCATGGATATCCTTCACAGGCTGACTCATCAAATGAAGTGCAATGACTAGTTCGACTAAAAGTAATGAGAGTGGGACACAAGCTCCACTGCTGACTTAAACCTTGCTTTAAACAAGTTATTTAACCTCCTGAGTTCTCTAGTTTCCTGTGGCACCTGCACTACTGGTTCAAAATGGCAGACCGACCACATGCGTTGACTTCCTTCCTTCCCCCAACCCACTGAAATGACAAAAAGCAGCGGCATGCAGTTATTTGACACCCAGAAGCATCATCTTTTAATATTCCCTTTTATGACAAAATTGCTTTCAGTACTAATCGTTATTTTATTAATTTGTTCCACAGTTTGAAACAAAGGTTTACTTTACACACAACAATTTTCATTTAAAAATACTTAGTGGAATATATCATTATGAACTAAAACGAGTACTTACCACAAAAATATTACTGCTCACTATTTGGTCTGTTGATCATTGTTTTAAATTTAAACACAAATAAAACTCAAAATTATCAAATAAAATGAGATAATGGAAGTAACTCGAGTTCTGTTTCTTCTTCTTTATCATCACTGCACTGTCGTTGTTCATTTCAAATCTACTCTTTTCAATGCAAGCAGAGGTAGCACCATAGGGATTGGAGATACAAATGCTTCCAAGAGTGAGCTTGAATTCTTCCAAATCTTTAAGAACTTACTCTTGAAACAAACATAGGTAGCTGAGTCCCTTTGTGTTGAAGTCAATTAGGTAACTGGAAGATTTCCAAGTTAGCTTCTCCGTAGAATCCAATGTTTGTTACAGAATAAGCAGTAAAAATTACACTTATTTGTGTTGGGGTCCACTGTATAATTGGGAAATTTCCAAATTAGCTTCACTGTAGAATTCAGTGTTGTTAAAGAATAAGCAGTAAAAACTGTAGGGTTTTTTTGATACACATATATATTATTAAAACTCTACAGTAACCAAAGCAATTGTTTAGAACTTAGATCAAAGAAAGTGGGTTTTTTGGTCAGGGGATTGGAGGGGGCCGGTTATCAATGACCTTGGTGATTATAAAAACCAGACTTCCTTTCTGTTGGTTTTATTATTGTGTTTAAATTCTCTACCAGCAATACATCGCCTGTTGTTTGCACCCAGAGCTTTCCAGCTGCCCCATCTTTAGTATGCTATCACAGTAAAGTGCACAAGGATATAAAGCCATAAAAAAGCAACAAGAATGGGAGTTACAGCCACTTAGAAAATCTTGAATGACAGGCTCATACTGCCTACTAATACTGGATGCAGGAAGAGGCTCCAGCTCAGGAAATGCATAGGAAGACCACCACATACGTTTTTCCTGTATAATATTTTGGAATAAGTAATGTAGAGAGAATGGGAGAAGGGGCAGAAGTTGAGACGATGAATTCCACAGCCACCTGTGGAATTCTGCTGGGTCAGGAGATAGCCCCTTCTCCACTCTCTCTGCCCCATGCCACAGCAGTGTCTTCCCCCATGAAGGCCTGGGAAATGCTCCCAGTGGAATTAAGCAACCTGCCTGGGAAGAATTTGCATCTACATGAAAGTTGGTCCCTCAAAGCTGGCTCTCCTAGCATTTGTGGCCCAGCATTGTGGCCCAGCAGAGGGAGAGACAGGGCAGCCTGACTGAGGTGAAGCCTGGCAGTCAGCATACCCTGAATTCAAATTGCTGTCTCCCTGTGGAGGGGCACCTGAAGCAACAGAGGAAACCATGTCATCTGCCTTTACTAATCAACAGTCTTTTGTGCTTAAATATGAATTACAATCAAGGCTCCTGGAAAACTTGCAGAGAACCAGCTGTTCAGAAAAGAAGGAATAGGATGGAAAAAAGAACTGAGAAGCAAACATTGGATTCCCTAGAAAAGAGAAACAAACATCAAGAGAATTCTAATTAATAGCATCCGAGAGCTGTAAGAAGAGTGGGCATCCAGAAAACAAGAACAGATGACTAAAAAATACATAGTAAAAGAAAAGGAAAGAATTCATGGAAATAAAAACATCATTTAATAGAAGGGCCACAAGAAGTTCAGGAAAGCTTTCAGAACATAAATAAAAAGAGAGAGAAAACAAAATATAAGGGATAATTGTACATTTAACATGTAAATATTTTATTTTTCTCAAAATATCTGTTATTACATCAAATAATTAATAGCATTCTTATTCATGAATGACAGATTAGAATTTAAGAAATAAAGTATTACAATCAGATTCTCCAGATATCTATACCTTATCACAGAATCACAGAGCATCAGTGGTTTAAAAAAAAAAAAAAAAGGTGGAAATCATCTAACTAGTTTTCAAAGAGTATTCCACTAAGACCTAAGATTTGGCGAAATTTTATCAGCAGGTTTTAAAGCAAGCTGAGCAGACAAAGCCCCACACCCTTGTGCATAATTTAACCAGGTGATTTCTCTTTCATGTTTTTGTACTGGCGTTCTATGCGCAACTTCATTTATAAAGGAGTTATTTACTAGAGAACTAGGCTGCGCATGCAGGGCTAATATGAACGTGGTCTCATTTAGTCTATACTTATAAACTATATGTTCATCATTCATGTAGAAATACTGAAAGCTGCATGAGGGGACAGAAAAATAGGGCTGTTAGAGCCTCAGCCTCTCCTCTATTGTGCCAGGCATATTGGATGGAACCCGAACTTGCCATTTCACAGAACAAAAACTCTGTGGTGAACCAGCTTCCCTCTCTGTAGAAGAGTTTATCCTCCATCTGTTCTTTCTTAAGCATTCTCCTTGGGAATCTCACCCAATATCCCAATGGCTTACTCTAAGATCACATGCAGTATGCTTTCTGAGTGAGGTTCTGATAAATTGTGTTTTCTCCATCTTATTATATTTCCATTGCTGTTTTCACACCTCATTTAGATTGATATCCTGGGCAGCTTACTTAGTGGCCAGCCCCATCACCTGGCTCCGTGTGTTTAACATAAATGTTTGATAATCACGAATTGGAATCAGATCTCTTGCTCACAATTGTGGAAAAGGAGACCTGGAAGACAAAATGACTGAACCAAAGTTACAGATTTTCCTGTTATATTTGACATTGCTGTTATGCTTTCTTACAGTTTCACTTGGCTATGTCTTTTCTTCTTAAATGGATGTCAGCTACCTTGGTTAAGTATCGTCAGCTTAGATTCTTTTTCTAAGTCTCATAGCACAGTGTTAAGAATAAAAGAGGCTACCAATAAGTACTTGGTGATAAATTCTTTTAAAATAGTTTTTAAAAAGAAAATAAGTGTCCACTTTCAAGTAGGAGGAGTAGAATGTAATAGCTCAACATTTCTGCTGCAAGAATTATGGAAAAAGTTTACGAAGATTTAAATATAATATTTTTAGAGGCATCAGACAACTATAGAAGCAAAAATGGCTAAATTGCCTAAATTTCCAAAGAAGAAAATGTCCTTTTTAGAGAAAGTTGGCAAGTGCTGGTCATTTTCTACCTTAGCAGCATTTGCCAATCATGGGAGCTAGCCAAGGTAGAGGTACTTTACTAAGGGGGGAAAAAAAACCCTCAGAGTTTTGATAGTCATGCTGACTATGTTGAAGGATTAGAATCCTAGTCAAGCCCCAGTCAAGCCCCAAACATACAACCAGTTTTCATCATGGGACATCTGCAGAAGTTTGGGAAAGTGCAAATGGCTTGTACCAGAAATCAAGAAGTGATTGCCTCTGTTGGCAAGTTTTAAGGGAGGAGATTGATTGGAAAGGGGTATGAGATAACTTTGAATGGTGAAGAATATATCACATCACTTGTTTTGAGAAGAAGTTGCACTGACGTGCCTAATTGCCAAAACTCATCCAACTATCATTTGGGATCTGTGCACTTTATTTATGAAAATTATATCTTCATTAAACATGTAAATATAGTAAGAAGGGGAATACTGGGTCAGCAATTGCAAGATTACCCTCAGATTTCTGGACAAGGGACAAAGTCTGGGAATATCCACCGTTCCTTATTTTTTGTCCCATCATACACTCATCATGTAGCACTTTGTATTTTAGCTATGTTTTTCTATGTATTAATCCTATTTTCCTATGTGCATTATTTGAAGCAAACAAGTCTAATAATTAAAAGTGTTGCTGAGGATGTGAAACAACTGGAACTCTCCTCATTGTTGGTAAGAGTTTAAATTAGTACAATCACTTTGGAAAACACTGTGGTAGTATCTACTAAAACTAAACATATGTACTCCTTATGACCCATAAATTCCATTCCTAGTTATATATGCAAGAGAAATAAATATAACCACCAGAAGTCATATAATAGAATGTTCATAGGCAATTTATTAAAAATAACCAAAAATATAAAAATAACTAACCACCACCAATAACACAGAAAAATAAGTAGCAATATTTTGTAGTAGACTGTAAAGAAATAACAGCAATATAAAGAACAAGCTATACATTATGACATTAATTAATCTCAGAAATACCAGGTTTAGCAAAAGAAGCAAGATAAAATAGAATAGAGGTATTGATTTGGAAGCGGCACAAGGGAGCCTCCCAAAGGGCTGAAATGTTCTATATCTTGCATATCTTGATCAGTAGTATGTGTACCCCCCCGACACACACACATATGTATCTCCACCAAGTGAACACTTAAGATATGTGAACTACACTGAAAAGTGTAAAAAGAAAAGAAATAGAGGAAGAGAGAAAATAATTATGATGTATTTATTGGAGAAACTGGTTATCTCTGGTGAAGAAGCCAGAACTTCTCTCAGGACAATACATAATAATGGTGATAAGATGTATTCAAAGTCCTAGAGCATTAGTAGAGTAGTACATAACCAATTATATAGTGAGAAAACATGTCTCTGGTAATTGTCATATTGTCATAATAAAGAGTTTTGTAGGAATGAAGCCATACAATGAAAACATCACCTTTATATAGCACCGAATTACCTAAAAGTCTTTTTGTCTCTGTCTCTGCATATTCATCTCCATTCACTCTTTTGCTTCTTTTTTTTAATTTTTAATTTTTTTATTTCAATAGGTTTTTGGGGAACATGTTGTGTTTGGTTACATGAATACGTTCTTTAATGGTGATTTCTGATATTCTGGTGCACTGATCACCTTGGCAGTGTATACTATACCCAATGTGTAGTCTTTTATCCCTGTCACCCCCACCCTTTCTCCCAAGTCCCCAAAGTACAATGTATCATTCTTATGCCTTTGTGTCCTCACAGCTTAGCTCCCACATATGAGTGAGAACATACAATGTTTGGTTTCCATTCCTCAGTTACTTCACTTAGAATAACAATCTCCAATTCCATCCAGGTTGCTGCAGATTATTTTGTTCCTTTATATGGATGAGTAGTATCATCACATTTTCTTTATCCACACATTAATTGATGGGGCATTTGGGCTGGTTCCACATTTTTGCAACTGCAAATTACATGCATGTACAAGTATCTTTTTTGTATAATTACTTGTTTTCCTCTGGGAAAATATCTAGTAGTGGGGTTGCTGGATTAAATGGTAGATCTACTTTTAGTTCTTAAAGAAATTCCACACTGTTTTCCATAGTGATTGTACTAGTTTACTTTCCCTTCAACAGTGTAAAAGTGTTCCCTTTTCACCACATCCACACCAGCATCTATTATTTTTTTATTTTTTGATTATGGCCATTCCTGCAGAAGTAAAGTGGTATTGCATTGTGGTTTTGATTTGCATTTCCCTGATAATTAGTGAAGCTGAGCATTTTTCCATATGCTTGTTGGCCATTTGTGTACCTTCTTTTAAGAACTGCCTATTCATGTCCTTAGCCCACTTTTTGATGGGATTGCTTTTTCCTTGCTGATTTGTTTCAGTTATTTGTAGATTCTGGAAATTGGTCCTTTGTCAGATGAATAGATTGTGAAGATTTTCTCCCACTCTGTGGGTTGTCTGTTTATTCTATTGATTATTTCTTTTGCTGTGGAGAATCTTTTTAGTTTAATTAAATCCCATCTATTTATCTTCATTTTTGTTCCATTTGCTTTTGGGTTCTTGGTCATGTAGTCTTTGCCTAAGCCAATGTCTAGAAAGGTTTTCACGATGTTATTTTCTAGAATCTTTATGACTTCAGGTCTTAGATTGAAGTCTTTGAACCATTTTGAGTTGATTTTTGTATAGGGTGAGAGATGAGGATCCAGTGTCATTCTTCTACATGTGGCTTGCCAATTATCCCAACACCATTTGTTGAATAGCGTGTCCTGTCCCCATTTTATTATTTTATTTTATTTGCTTTGTCAAAGATCAGTTGGCTGTAAGAATTTGACTTTTATTTCTGGGTTTTCTATTCTGTTTCATTGGTCTATCTGCCTGTTTTTATACTGATACAGTGATGTTTTGGTAACTATGGCCATATAGTATAGTTTGAAGTCGGGTAATGTGATGCCTCCAGATTTGTTCTTTTTGCTTAGTCGTGCTTTGGCTATGTGAGCTCTTTTTTGGTTCCATAAAAAGTTTAGAATTTTTTTTCTAGTTCTGTGAACAATGATGGTGGTATTTTGATGGGAATTGCATCAAATTTGTAGATTGTTTTTGGAAGTATGGTCATTTTCACAATAGTGATTCTACCCATCCATGAGCAAGGGATGTGTTTCCATTTGTATGTGTCATCTATGATTTCTTTCTGGAGTGTTTTGTAGTTTTCCTTGTAGAGATCTTTCAGCTCCTTGGTTATATGTATTCCTAAGTATTTTTTCCAGCTATTGTAAAAGGGGTTGCATTCTTGATTTCATTCTCAGCTTGGTCACTGTTGATGTATAGCAGAGCTACTGATTTGTATTAATTTTGTCTCCTGAAACTTTGCTGATTTCATTTCCCAGTTCTAGGAGCTTTTTGGATGAGTCTTTAGGGTTTTCTATGTATACAATCATATCATCAACAAACAGCAACAGTTTGACTTCCTCTTTACTGATTTGGATGCCCTTTATTTCTTTCTCTTGTCTGACTGCTCTGGCTAAAACTTCCAGTACTATGTTGAACAGAAGTGGTGGAACTGGGCATCCTTGTCTTGTTCCAGTTCTCAGTGGGAATGCTTTCAACTTTTCCCCATTTAGTATAATGCTGGCTGTGGGTTTGTCATAAATGGCTTTTATTACCTTAAGGCATGTCTCTTCTATGCTGGTTTTGCAAGGGTTTTAATCATAAAGCGATGGTGGATTTTGTCAAATGTTTTTTTCTGCATCTATTGAGAAAATTGTGTGATTTTCATTTTTAATTCTGTTTATGTGGTACATCACATTTATTGACTTACATGTGTTAAACTATCCCTGCATCCTTGGTATGAAATCCACTTGATAATGGTGAATTATCTTTTTGATATGCTGTTGGATTCAGTTAGCTAGTATTTTGTTGTTGATTTTTGCATCTATGTTCATCAAAAATATTGGTCTGTAGTTTTCTTTTCTTGTTATGTCCTTCTCTCATTTTGGTATTAGGGTGATACCGGCTTCATAGAATGATTGAGGGAGAATTCCCCCTTTCTCTCTCTCTTTGAACAGTGTCAACAGCATTGGTACCAATTGTTCTTTGAAAGTCTGATAGAATTCAGCTGTGAATCCTCTAGTCCTGGACTTTTATTTGTTCGCAATTTTTAAACTACTATTTCAATCTCACTACTTGTTATTGGTCTGTTCAGAGATTCTATTTAGTATATCTTCTTGTTTTAATTTAGGAGGGCTGTATATTTCCAGGAATTTATCCATCTCCTCTAGGTTTTCTAGTTTATGTGCATAAAGGTATTCATAGTAGCTTTGAATAATCTTTTGTATTTCTGTGGTATCAGTTGTAATAGCTCTCATTTTGTTTCTAATTGAGCTTATTTGGATCTTCTCTCTTCTTTTCTTGGTTAATCTCACTGTTGGTCCATCAATTTAGAATTATAATATTTTCCTGTTTGATTAGTTCTTTTATCATTATATAGTGTCCTCCTTTGGTCTTTTTAAACTGCTGTTGCTTTAAAGTTTGTTTTATCTGGTATAAGAATAGCTACAACTCCTGTTCACTTTTCATGTCCATTTGCATGGAACAGCTTTTTCCACCCCTTTACCTTAAGTGAATGTTAGTCCTTATGTTTTAGGCGAGTCTCCTGAAGACAGCAGAAACTTGGTTGGTGAATTTTTATCCATTCTGCCATTCTGCATCTTTTAAGTGGAGCATTTAGGCCATTTACATTCAATATTAGCATTGAAATGTGAAGTACTATTCTATTCATCATGCTATTTGTGGCCTGAATACATTCTTTTTTTTCATTGTGTTATTTTCATATAGATCCTGTGAGATTTATGCTTTAAGGATGTTATATTTTTATGTATTTCAAGGATTTGTTTCAAGATTTAGAGCTCCTTTTAGCAGTTCTTATAGTACTGACTTGGTAGTGGTGAATTCTCTCAGAATTTTTTTTGTCTGAAAAAGACTGTATCTTTCCTTCATTTACGAAGCTTAGTTTCACTGGATACAAAGTTCTTGGCTGATTTTTGTTTAAGGAGGCTAAAAATAGGACCCTAATCACTTCTAGCTTATAGGGTTTCTGCTGAGAAATCTGCTGTTAATCTGACCGGTTCTCCTTTATAGATTATCTGATGCTTTTGCCTCACAGCTCTTAAGACTCTTTCCTTTGTCTTGACTTTAGGTAACTTGATGACTATGTCCCTAGGTGATGATCTTTTTGTGATAAGTTTCCCAGGTATTCTTTGAGCTTCTTGTATTTGGATGTCTATATCTCTAGCAAAGCCAGGTAGTTTTCCTCAATTATGCCCTCAAATATGTTTTCTAAACTTTTAGATTCCTCTTCTTCTTCAGGGATACAAATTCTTCTTAGGTTTGGATGTTTAACATAATTCCAAACTTCTTGGAGGCTTTGTTCATTTTCTTTTCATCCTTTTTTCATTGTCTTTGACAGACTGGGTTAATTCAAAAGCCTTGTCTTCAAGCTCTGAAGTTCTTTCTTCCACTTGTTCAGTTCTATCCCTGATACTTTCCAGTGCATTTTGCATTTCTGTAAGTGTGTCCTTGATTTCCAGAAGTTGTGATTGTCTTTTATTTATGCTATCTATTTCACTGAAGCCTGCAGTGGTGATCCAATTTCTTCAAAGGGTCTGTGGATTCTCTTGGCTTTCCTGGTATGCTCCTGTGGTAGTTCTTGGAGCAAAAGTTCACAATGTGAGTCTTCACATGCTTCTCTGTCCATGTGAGCAGGAGCTGCAAGCTAGTCCTGCCTCCTATATGCCATCTTAATCCTCCATTCACTTTTTAACCCATTTTAATCTGATGTTTTCTCAGTCACTACAGTGGCATTGGTTATGCTGAGTAATTGGTAACCTCATCAATTACCTCTGAGTTTTCATTCCTGAATTTTCTAATGGATTTTGCTGAGTGCCTACTACGTATTAAGTACTGTGGGAGGTGTTGGGGATAAGATAAATAGGTCCTGGTTGTCACAGAATGTATACACTGAAGGCATATGACACAGTGGTGAGAGCAAGTTCCAGCAGCCAGGATGGCTAGGTCTGAATCCCACTCTTCACCTTACTTGTTATGTGATCCTGTGAAAACTGCATTGGTTCTTTTCCCCCTCTTAATTTCTTCTGCTGAGAAATGGAGATAATAATACTATTGTTAGTTGTTTGTTGTTGGCTTTGCATCATTACCACCAGGCCCTTTTAAGGCTGAGAACTGGCTTCCCAGAACCCCCTTCTCTGGATAGTTCCATGCTAGAACTTCCCATTATGAGAAACTTGTGTGAATTTAGAAGACAGAAGTAAATCAAAGGACTGTTCTCAGAAGTTCATGGCAGTGAGACACAACAGGATTCCAGATCTCCCTACAAGCTCTCACTTTGTGATTAAGACTTTTCCCTGATAGGCCTACAATCAGTGGATTGTACTGCCACTGCCTTCAAATCTTCACTTTTCCAGATCCTCCCACATAAAACTCCTATATTAATTCCACTTTCCCATATGACTTGTAGTAGCTTCATTTTCCTGAAAGAACCCAGATGGATACAGGTACCTACCTGATAGTATCACTGAGATGACTGAGTTAATACATGAAACAGCACTTGGCACAGCATTTGGCATAAGGCAAGCACTGTCTTATTCTCATTATGATAAGTGATACAAAGGAAATAAAATATAAAGCAATAAGGTGATGAAGACAGAGTGGTGGAGGGACAGAGTGGTCAGGGAAGATTACTGTGAGCATATGATATTTGAATAGAGTCATGAAAAATAAGAATGGAAAAGCCATGCTAAAATTTGGGGAAAGGAAAGAGCAAGCAAAGAGCTTGTTGAATCTTATGAAGAGAACAAAGAACAACGGAGACTAAAGAAGGAAGTAGCATGAGATGGGTTAGAGAGATCATCTTATGGACAACAGATATGGCAGGTTCTTGTAGGTCATGATAGAATATAGATTTTTTCCCTGTTTATAAGAGGAGGTGAGTAAAAGTTTATAAGCAGATAAGTGGCATGATATAATTTGTTTTAACTAGAGTCTTCTGGTTGTAATTTAAGATTAGAGTAGAAGCAAGAGAACAGTTAAGAGGCTGTCACAGTAGAGAGTTGATGGTGGTTTGGGCTCGGAAGATGAAGATGGCAATGGAGAACCACAGAGAGACAAGCTTCAAGGAAGTTGTTAGCAGGGCAGGCTGATGGTTGGATATGTGGAGTAGAAGAAAGCCTTTCCTCCACATTCATCAAAAGTTTAACTCCCTAGACTTCCAAGACATTGCCTTCTCCTAGCTTTCCTTCTGTTTTCCAGATTTCTTCTTCCTTTGCTCTCATTCTTCCATTACTCCCTAAATACCTTCCTTTGCCCCTTCTTTCACCTACTCATTCCTTTGTACTCCCCACAGTGCTTCGTTCTTTTTTCTCTTCCTTTTTATCTTTACACCGTGCACTTGGCATAGGGACAACACTTCTTCTCCTGCCTCAATTCACAGATTTATATCCCTATCTCAGACCACTCTCCTGATTAACTAGATTCAATTACCAATTAGACATCGCTGTTTGAATGGTCCCACAAGTGCTTCAAACTCAACATGTGCTAAACTGAACTAGGTCTTCTCCTAAACCTTCTCCTGTGTTCCCTCTGTTGTTTAACACTACTAAGCATCCAATCATCCAAGCCAGAAAACTGGGGGCCATCCTAAATTTTTTTTCTCACCTCTCAATATCTAATCAGTCACAAAGTCCTATCAACATTATCTCCTCCATATTTCCCACATCTTTCCCCAGCATCCATCTTCATTGTTACTTCCTTAATTATGTCCATCTTCATTGTTACTTCCTTAATTACAGTCATCCTCTCTGTTTTAAATATCCCAACTGATTTCTCTCTTATAGTTTTATTTCTTCAAATGTGGCCTCTACCCTGCCTCTTGAGTAGTCTGTGTATTACTGACTCCATTCTTACTTTTCCTCTTCTTAAAACTTCCATTTGTTCCATTGCCTCTGGGATAAAACACAAGTTGCTCACATGGAGTACTATACAGTCCGATCTCACCTGGTTTGTAGCATTCACCTCATCTCTCATGACAGCTACACTGAATTATTCAAGTTCTCTAAATTTTCCATATTGTTCTACGCCAGCTCAAGCATTTCCTCCACTAAGAAGTCTTCTCTCATTCTCACAGTTATGTCAGTCTTCTTCATTTCAAAACTTTACTTTGTATGTTTCTCCTACATACCACTAGTTTCATACTGTACAATAGCTAATTGTTTGATTATTGCCATTATTCACTTTTATTCCCGTTTCACAGCTCCTATTCCGCCTGTACTCCCTGTATATGCAACCATTCTAATGTGTTTATATGTGCTTTGACAAAATGTGATTCTTTTGTTTTGTGTTTATTTATGTGTAATTTATGTAAATGGTACTGTGTTACATTTCACTGTTTCTTTTTAAAATTAATCATATGTCTTTCTAATGCATCCATGTTGCTATGTGGCAGCTAGCATGTTGCTCCTAAGAGATTACTCATAATATTACAAAGTGAACACACCCACCATATTTTATCTACATATTCTTCAAGCTATGCACAACCAGAATGCCTTCAGCTCCTAGTCACCAAAACTAAGGCAGCAATGAACATACTTGTCAATGTCTCTCTTTTGTAAATTGATGCAATTTTCTCTGTTAAGAGAACATATACACCAGAAAAACTGATCAAAAAATAAGTCTCATTTTCAAATGAAATCTGCCATCTTTTTCTTCATGCTAATTAATAAATTATATGCTTGATGTATCCATCTTTTTTAGGTTAGTTAGCATGTTGAGTCTCTGAAGCTGATTAACTGCTTAACTCAAGTTTTTGCACCTGCAGACCAGTGACCCCCCCCCCGCAATGCATCTGTTTGACATCTCTTTAATTTTATTAGTGGTTTATGGACAAAATCACTTGACTTAACTTTTTCAAGTGTAAGTTATTTGGATTCACAAGAGCATTTTTCTCCCTGTTATAAATCAATGAACTCAGTTAAGATTAACTGCCTACATGTGAGCTTCAAACGATCTTCTATGGCCAGGCAAAGTTGAAAGAAACACATAATTCCATAACATGCTAAACACAAGTTGATCAAAGTTTTTGGAGCTGGTTACTTACTGCTGTACTTCCTCATTCTCAAACAATCTGATTTCAAGTAGTTTGTGTCTAAAAAATATATTACTAGACCTCAAACACTCATCCTTTGGAAGAAAAATCATTTCTATATCTTAACTCGTCAAAATCTGTGTTTCAACAGATCTAAACTGAACTCTGGGCTAAACATTCCAGAACCTAATTTGTGAAATTCCAGAATGTTTGGAGATTAAATAAAAAAGAAATGAAAATAAAAGGAACATAGCTAATGATTCATTTTAAATGCAAAAACTTCCTATATAGAATAATCACGGAATCCTGGAAGCAAAAGGAATCATAATCCTTAGATATTAAACAGTGTGAGGGGGACATTGTTCAAGTCCTTGGAATTCTAAGGAAATGTCATGGGGGCAGTCATTGCAGGGGATGGGGAAGTTGAAGAGACCAATAAGGTAGGGTACAACCAAACAGCCTTCCTTTTACACATATATATTTTAAATTTTATGCTTTCATGTAAGAGATCTTTGAAAAAAATTACACTACTTAAAAATAAATTGAAAGTCCCTGATCTAGCCCAGTCTTTCACACATTCAGTATCTTCTATAACAACCTTGACAGGCAGTAATCCAATATCTGCTTGCACACTGCTGTCATTGTGAGTTCACTGTCCTGAAGCAGCT
Organism: Mandrillus leucophaeus; assembly: GCF_000951045.1. NCBI lineage: Eukaryota > Metazoa > Chordata > Mammalia > Primates > Cercopithecidae > Mandrillus > Mandrillus leucophaeus. The sequence continues at coordinate 1,649,800 of NW_012100543.1, read as the reverse complement.
CATTTCCATATCTGATATCTTAAGTTCTTGGGATGCTTATTTCTTCTAGAGTGCCATATTTAACCCCCTATAACTTCTATGGCCTACTTATCTTCTCTGAAATAATACAGACTTTCTATCTGTTACCTCCCTCCCTTATGTGTTCTTTCAGAAATGGATAAACTATGAATGCTGTTTTGTGCAGGCTAACCAATCTCAGCTCCTCAAATATATACCTTTTGAATTGGAAGAATTAATATCATTAAAATGACCATACCACCCAAAACAATGTATAGATTCAATGCTACTCTTATCAAATTACCAATGTCATTCTTCATGGAATTAGGAAAAAATTAGTCTAAAATTCATATGGAGTCTAAAAAGAATCCTAACAGCCAAAGCAATCTTAAGCAAAAAGAACAAAGCTGGAGGCATCACACTACCTGACTTCAAACTATAGTAACCAACACAGCATGGTACTGGCACAAAAGTAGACACATAAACCAACTGATCAGAATAGAAAACTCAAAAATAAAGCAGCACACTCACAACCATCTGATCTTCAACAAAGCCCACAAAAACAAGCAATGGGGAAATGACTCCCTAGTCAATAAATGGTCCTAGTATAACTCGCTAGCCATTTGCAGAAGAATGAAGCCAGACCTTTGCCTTTCACCATATAAAGAATTAATTCAAAAAGGATTAAAGGCTTCAATGTAAGACCTCAAACTATTAACATCCTAGAAGAAAACCTAGGAAATGCCTTTCTGAACATCAGCCTTGGCAAGGAATTTTAGCTAAGTCTCTGAAAGCAATTGCAACAAAATCCAAAATTGATAAGTGGGACTTAATTGAACTAAAGAGCTTCTGCACAGCAAAATAAACTATCAAGAGAGTAAACACACAACATACAGAACGAGAGAAAATATTCACAAGCTTTGCATCCAAGAAAGGTCTAATATCCAGGATCTATAAGGAACTTAAATCAACAAGCAAAAGAAAAATAACCCCATTAAAAAACGGACAAAGGACATGAACAGACAGTTCTCAAAATGAGACATACAAGTGGCCAGCAAATACATCAAAAATGATCATTATCACTAATCATTAAAGAAATGCAAATCAAAACCACAATGAGCTATCATCTCGCACCAGTCAGTATGGCTATTGTTTTTGTTTTTTTGTTTTTTGTTTTTTTCAGCAGCAGAATTGCTATTATTGAAGTCAGCAAACAACAGATTCTGGCAAGGCTGTGGAGAAAAGAGAATGCTTATACACTACAGGTGGGAATGTAAATTAGTTCAGCCACTATGGAAAGCAGTTTGGAGATTTCTCAAAGAACTTAAAACAGAGCTACTATTAGAACCAGTAATTCCATTACTGTGTGTATACCCAAAGGAAAATAGATTATTATACCAAATAGACACATGCAGTTATATGTTCATCACCACACTATTCACCATAGGAAAGACATGGAATCAACCTAGATGCCCATCAATGGTGGATTGGATAAAGAAAATGTGGTACATATACACCATAGAATACTACACAGCCATAAAAAATAATGAAATCACATCATCTGCAGTGACATGGATGCAGCTGGAGGCCATTATTCTAAGCAAATTAATACAGGAACAGAAAACCAAATACCATATGTTCTCGTGAGTGGGAGCTAAATATTGAGATGTATAGACTTAAAGATAGAAACAATAAACACTGAGGACTATTAACCAGAGTAGGGAGAGAAGGAGGCATTTGTGGGTTGAAAAATCTACCTATTGGGTACTAAGTTCACTACCTGAGTGAAATATACCCATGTAATATGCCTGCACATGAACCTCTTGTATCCAACATGAAAGTTGAATTAAAAAAAAATGAAAACCATGTAACTCTTAAATGACCAGTGGAATGTTTTATTCTCTTCAGGTTAGTCACATCCTTATCGTCTTTGTCATGACATCACCGTAGAGTCAGTCACTTTCTTCCTGTCTTCTTCCTGTCTTCTCTACTACACAAATGTACATCTCGAGGGCATGGACCATGTCTTTCCTTCTCATCTTGGTATCCCCAGGGCATGAGCCCAGCAGATACTAGGCACTCACCCTATCTTGGTTCGTAATCAAATTCAAAGTAAAATATATTTTTTTCGAATCTAGAACTGAAAGGTGAGTTCTAGTAAAGACAGTAAAAGCAGATCCTAGAACCATAGCAGAGGACAAGCCTAATTACCAGCCACAAACAGAAACCCTCACCTTTCCAAAGCCCACATTCTGGCTGCTGCAAAACTACCTTTTCTCCGAGATATTTAGAGAAGTCAGGAAGGCTGCCTGAGGAATATGATGAGAAAAGCGTTTTTAAAATGTGTTCCTCATCAACACAAACCAAATTAAGGAAGCAAAAGTCAATGAAAATCCAGGCATATAATTCTACTGGAAAGATCCAGACCCCTGATAGTGCCCTCTCAAAGGACCAGAATGTTTGGGCACCTGTGGGGATGGAGTGCCAGGACCACGTCGTGTTGTAACCAATAGGCTCGTTCTGGGAATCAGAATCATATGCCAAGGCAGGTGGGAAAATAAAGAGTAGGTGTTCAACTCCTAGTAAACCTTGCTGGAAAAAGAAAAAGTACAGCTATCCAGTTGTTTGTGGGTGATGAAATTACGAGGAAATGAGAAACAAGATCAGACTGTTTTTAAAGTCCCAAGCAGTAGGGAACTTTGAAGGAAGAAGGTGTGAGCTTTGAAAAAGTCAAAGGTAAAGGAAACAAATTATACCCCAGGAAAAGCTAATCTACTTTCTCCATTTTGACAATGTTGGCAGACAGGAGTGTTAGAAAATGAAACCAAAACTCAGTCCAGTGTGACTTTTCAATTCTGGATCTATAGGACAGACTTTACCTATATACACACATAAAGACACACCCACAAACACACACGCACATGCACATACACACACACACACTCCTGCATAATTTGACAAGAAACCTGACAAGACTGAATGAAAAACATCCTCAATGTCTTGAGGAGGCAGCTATCAAGGTGTAGCTGAGAACCCAAAGCTTGGTAGTCAAGGCAAAGAAAGACCATCAGCAGGAATATTTCCCTTCCCTTCATTCAATTTCATTCATATCCGTGGCTTCAGTTACCACTTGTGTAGCGGTGACTATCAACTCCACATGTGCAGCCCTGACCTTTCCTCTGAGCGTTAGTCCCACTTATCCAACTGCCCACTCTGTGTCTCCACATAGATGCTACAAAGGCACTGCTATATCAACACGTGCAAGAGGAACTGGTGATTTTTCTTTACCTGTTTCTCTTCCAGAATTCCTTATCTCAGTAAATGGCACCCTCACCTATTCAACTGTGCAAGCCAAAATCTAGGAGTCATTGTTGATGCAGCCCACAATTACTTAAATATCTAATCTAGTGACAAGGTTTGTCAGTCCTTACCAACTTCTCCATCTGTCCACTTGTCTTCATTGTCTGCCATGCCTTAGTTTTAGCTACAATCTTGGCCTCTTTTGACTATAGCACTAGCCTCCTAATACAGGAAGGTGTCCCACATTCACTCTTACCCCTCCAAACTATGCTTCATAGAAAGCTTTTCAAATCCTTTCCTGTTTGCCCATTGTTCTTGGGCTAAAGACCAGAATTCTTAGCCAAGCCACAAAGCCTTTAATGGTTCAGATCCTGCCTACCTTTCCAGCCTCAACAGGATCATCTTCCCTCTTATTCTAATGTCACGCCACAGACAAGTTCTTTCCGTTCTTCAGGGTACTTGCTTTCTCCCGCAACAGCCTTTGCTTGAGTAATTGCTTCTGCTTGGAGTTCCCTTCTGAGCTGACCTATCCTAACTCTTCCAATCTCACCTCAAACATCACTTTCTCAGGGAGCCTTCCTGGCACTCAGGTGGGTTGGATCCCTCCTTTTAATGCTCTCATTAGCACTTTATACTTTTCCCCTTATATTTATCACAGTGGTGGTTTTATATTTGAATATGTATCCTTTTGATTCAAGCTTCTCTCCTCTCCTAGACTATAAGGTCCATGGGCACAGGAACCATTGCTTGTTTTGTCACCCTGTGTGCCCAGGACCCTGACATTGCCCAATCCACAAGCATTCAACCAACTTTTTGTATTGTGTGAATGAATGAAAACTGACATCCAAAGGCTAAATGCATGAGAAAACCAGTGGGCAGCTATCTACTTATGCATTCATCCATTCATTCATGTAGCATCTAGTGTTTGAACACTGAGCACTGACTGACTACTTGGTTATTTGTAGACTGAAACTCCTCCTGCTGGGCTGAGCAACAGTTTAGTCTGTGCACATTAATTCTACACTCCACCCATTGAGGCCATGTGGCACACTGGCTAGGTGGTTAACAATATAACTCTCTTCTACATACTCTTCTTAAAGGTCCAGCTGAGTCTATAGGGGTGAATTGCAGAGTAAGACAGAATCCTAGCTGAACTGGTTGTTCATGCCTTAGCTTAGGGAGGCAGTGGTGGCCTTGGTCTGGAGGGAAGGAAGAAACAACATCAGGGCAAATCTTTCTGCCACTAGCTCAACACCTGCCTCAACAGCCAGGATAATGGCAGCCAGAATGTTCATGGCTTGCAAGGAAGTGGGGTTTGAGAGACCTGGTCATGGGAGCCAGAGGTCAGCACTGAGAGGGAACAGTTGAGCTAATATGGGCAGGATTCATGACTTCTTGCTTGGCATTCCACATGGTGAACCACCTCCTCAGTGAGGCTTTCTCCCTACAATACCATAATAGGAAATTATCTGAATACCATTGGTCACCATTTTTCTATTGTAAAGGGGTTTGGCTAGTACAGTCTCAACAAACTTCTTAATAAAGTTGCATGTAAAATAGGTTCACCTGATAACTACATCATCTTGTACATGAGGCATATTTAAAGACTCAAGTGTCTAGGCTGGGCTGAGATAAGAACTCATAAAATGCACGAAAAGATCCAAATGACTCGTGTCTGCAAATATATCCCAAAAATATTTTCTACACTCTTTTGGTATGTCTAGCTCTGATTGAACCAGGAAAAACCAGATGTTAAGAGAAAAAAAATACCATGAAACAATTTGTCTGACAATTTTACAAAAACAAAGAAGAGATTAGATCATTCATTTCTCAAAATTCCAGAGTGCCTACTCTGATCTAAGTGGGTCTGCTTATCTGAAATTATACAACAATCATGCCTAATGCCAAATCTACTTTCTACAAAAGATATGGGGAGCTTTGTTTCATCTCTGTAATAATATTAACTAATATGGTGAAGTACTTTAAAGTTTATAAATCATTGTTGTATTCATTATATCACTGGAGTTCTTCAAAACCCTTCAAGGTTGTGAGGGCATACTTTATTACTATATTTATACTTAATTGAGGAAACTGAGATTCAGGGAAGTCCGCCATAGATAGTGTATTATTTTTATACTTAAGACTTAAAAGCCAAATCCAGTCCTCTTTCCATTACTCCCTACCACTTCCACACCACCATTTTCTTTCCTCTTTTTAAAAAAAATTGCATTATTTAGAAACAGAAATGTATTTTTCAGCTCCATCTAGGTCTATATTCTAAACAAGTGAAACTACTATCTTGAGTAGATATTTGCACTTCCATATTCATTGCAGCCCTATTCCCAGTTGCCAAATATGGAAACAACCTAAGTGTAGATAGGTAAATGGACAAAGAAAATGTGGTATATATAAACAATGGAATATTATTCAATCTTTAAAAAGAAGCAAATGTCTCAAGTGTTCTCACCACAAACACACACACAAATGGTCATTACTGTGTAAGATGATGGCTATGTTAATCAGCTTGATTGTACTAATCACTACACAAGGTATACATGTATCAAAACATCGTATTACATGCACTAAATACATATAATTTTTATTTTTCAATCATGCTTCCATAAAGTTGAACAAAAGAAAAATAGAAATTTATTGAGGGGAAAAAAATATCTGTCAAATAAGTACATTGTGCTGTGAAGATAAACAGAGGTTATCAATTTTCTCCATTTTTCAGTTTTTATGTCTGAATTAAAATTTTTTACCTTATTTTATCTACATCAATCTTAGTAAAAATGACAGGTCCTCCTAGAAAAATGTGAACGATGAAGCCTAAATCTGGCCTGTTTCTACCTCTGTGTGCTGGAGGAATTCGTTAATAGTTCTGGGCTAGTGAAGTTTCATTTTGAAACACTTAAAAAGTTCATGGCATGGTTTTATTTTTGAGCTGAATTCTCGTAATTTTTTAATTTTTAAATCTATTTTTATTCATCAAACAATTGGTCAAAAATATTTACTGTCAGTTCTATGCTGGAATCTGAGGCAGACTTGGATATACAATACAGTCTACTCCCCAGTTGTTTAGAATCAGCGTGGGGAGGCCAGGTACACCAGAGGCCAGCACCAGGCAGTAGGTCCCTGGATGAAGCCACAGGGGAAGTAATAGGGATCATGGGCCAGGATAGTCAGCAAAGCCTGCATGTGAGGAGAATGTCAGCAGAGACCATCTGCTGGAGCTAGGCTCTCAGTAACTTGCTATCAAAGAGCATACATGTGCATCAAAAACATCAGAGCCATAAACCTGATGTTTGGAACTCGGGTCATCAAATCTGTTTCGTTATTTTCCTTTCCTATCTGGAGGAAAACTAAGGTCTAGAAAAGTTCCTTGGACATGATTCTTTTTAATTGACTAATTAAAAACATTTTATTTTATAACACTTCTACTTCCAAAATACATAATTATAGATCCCATTAATTCTTCCTGTCATGCCCAAGGCAAGCATAGGGCTTCCTCTCTTCAGGTGGGGAAGCAACTTCCTGGAGCTGTTCATCTGCATGCTGCTCACTGGGGGAACCAGTCCTTTTCTTTCTTTCTTTCTTTCTTTTTTAGCTTGACTTTATTTCAGATGGCATATTTTGGGTCATTCACACAAAATATGAAAAACAGCATAGTTATTGTTTTGTTGAGACAAAAATAAATACTTAGGTAAGTAGATTGATGATCGTTTTTTGAAAATACCACTAAGTACATACTTAAGTATCAAAACCTTCAAGTCAAATCTTATTACAGTGTATTTCAAAAGCAAAGCTCAAATCACTGTGGTTGAATTGCATTTCATAAAATATTTATTGAAATAAATGTCATTGAAACATCATTGTACAGTTATTTTCTTTTCCTATTTATTGTCTTCTCATATTCTTCTCTTTCTTTCTACTCTGGGCTCCTGATTAGTTGCCCAGTGGGGGGGGTATGTACATGTGTGTGTGAGTGTATGTGGGTGTTTGTGTGCATCTGTGCTTTGTTTTGGCTTTTTTCCATTATAATATTCTGTCACTCTTCTTATATATACTTTTAAAGGGTGGAAATAAAAAACAGGAACTTGGACAAACCTCACAGAATATTGACCTTAGAATCTTGAGATTCAGCACAAAAGCCTAGTAGTTTCCTCCAAGTTCACATGGAAAATTAACAATCTTTGTTCTATATTACATGACTGCTGTGTCAAAAATCTTAATTCTAGAACACGTCCAATACAGCTGGGCTATTTCAAGGCTGCAAAGAATTCCTGATAAGGCCTGTTATGGCTAGATTGGGTCCTCTCTTTGGGGTAAAGTAAGTGCAAGTTGACATCTGAGGGATGGAGAGCTTCCCTGGAGCCATGGAGTTTCCTCAAACTGAAACCTCTGCAATATCTTTTATTCTCTTCTTTGCGCCACACAAATCACAGCAACAAATACAAATACATCAAACTTCTGCTATAAACTTTAATAGTCTTGGACCCTCTTCAATTTGGACCACTGCAAAAGTTTGAATTACATTTGACGTTTTCAATTTTAAAAAATATCAGCGCCCAAGAAGACTGCCTTTCAGTTGCATGGTTTAGCATTCTCATGTGAGTATACGCTTCCGAAACAAAGGTTATGCTGCAAATGTTAACATGGTTTTTACCAGAAATCGCCTTCTGCGCAAACTTCTTTCTGTTTTAGCAGGGCTCCTTCAGGGAGCCATCATTGTGCCCATTTTGCATATGAAGGTCTTGAGGCTCAATTAATTGGATTTACTTGCTCAAGATCACAGGGCTCAGGAGATCTGGGCACATTCCCCTCTCTCTTTCAGGAAGCAAAGCCAGGTCCCAACCTGCTGAGGTGCTTGAGCCTCTCTCAGGTGGCTAAGGAGTCCAGGCAGGGTCCTTCAGGAGGAGTAGTAAAGAGCAGGCTAGGATGTGGTGTAAGCATCGACTTTGGAAAGTACAGAGTGGAAAGTGGGTTTCTGAGCATGGAATTTTCTAGAAAGGAGAGCTGCACAGAAAGGCACAAAGAGTACTGATTGGTTGGCCCCATGGCCAGCTGAGAGAGACCTGCACACAAGACTTCTTGGGCCAGCTGTCATTGAATCAAAATTTAGAGAGTAAAAGGCAACTTGCTCTCCCAATAGCACTGGCCCCTCTCTCAAGGACTCCTGTATTTCCCATTAGCCAGTTAAGCACAATACTTGTCCCCCTCCACTACCCCCTAGGAGGACTTACTTGCCCAACTCTGCATTTTGGTTGGGTCTTAGATTTGCTTTCCTGCAGCTGCTTGCTCAATTCCCTCCTGTGGGTAATTGGGGGATGTCTTTAAAACCAGCAGACACCTTCCAGGGTCATGCTTGAGGAAGGAAACTGAACAACTTGGCTTGTCAGGAATTCCACCCCAAGAAAAAACCCCTGGTGAAAGAGCAGCCAAGGTGGGAGGGCAAGATTTTCTGTCTGGATCCCCTTTCTTTCCATCAAGCCCATAAATCTGGATCCATTTTTCTTCTACCAGAGGTTTTGCTTTCCAGTAACTGGTCCCTGATACCCCAGACGGTTGTCTTCACTTAGGCTCTTAGCTAGTTACTCAATGACTTCAGCCTCCAAATCAGCAAAGATCAAATCCTCTCTGCTATCTGATAACACTCGCCCTGCCTCCCACTCGGGAGTTGATGAAGGCCCCTAAAGTATAATCGGGTCTTCTGTTCAACTTAAGCATTTGAAGGAAAATCACTAAGAGTTTTGCTTTCCTTTGCCCTCCAGAAAAGTGTGACTGCTCATCCCTTTTTTGTTGTTTTGTTGTTTTCTAAAACCCTTGATGTTGCAGACTTCACTTACCTCCAAAGGAAACCTCACAAACCCTCTGCAAGCACTTGCTGTGGGAATTGGTAATTTCACAAATTGGGTTTTTCTCGTTTTAAGCTGACGAGTTGGACCCAACTAGCACACTCTACTTTCTCTGCTAAGAACCGCCCTCTGTGTTAAGGAAATCACCTCCACACTCTAGAATACTGACTCTCCCTTTAAAGGAGATCCTGATTCCATGTTTCCCAACCAGCTCCTGAAGTACATGTGTAAATAACCTCTGATTACCCTTTCCTCCCAGATGGCAGACAGAGTCAAACACACAGTTTAAAAGTAATGTGCTTAATGAATTTTGTATGTGCTCAAGGGATTATCAAAGTGTAGCCTTTAATGGCTAATATAACTTCCCGGAATCTATACATCTCTCTCGGGGGGTGTGTGTGTGTGTGTGTGTGTGTGTGTGTGTATGCTTGCACACACACAGTCATTTATAAGGTGAGACTCTTAGATGGCTCAGTCTTCTCCATCATAAAGTCCAGATATCTTTATCAGAGCTGCTAGGTCCTTCAGGATCCAGTCTCTGTTTACCACCAGATTCAAATTCCCATTCTCCCTTCTCAGCTATGATTTGTCAATTCCAACTATATTGAACAATTAATAATTTCTGAAAACTATTAATCAAATATCTGGATGCCTTCACATGCTGTTTATCTGTCTGGCATGTCTCCTCTTCCCCAATTCTCACCTGCCTCACACACACCTAACTACCCTATGGCTGTCAGCTGGGAAGAACAGAGCCCTGATCTTTAACTTCAGCTGTTGGCCTGTCCTCTGTGGTCCTATCACACCTAGCACTGAGTCCTAGAGAAGCACCTATCCCATTGTATTGAGATAATGTATTTACTTCCCTGGCTTTCCTTGAGGAAAGGAACTATACTTGCTATAATCATATCTGCAGTTACTTGTATAGTGCGTGCCTGACTTGTAGCAGCTATTCAGTAAAATAGTCATTGAATGAAGAAATAATTGGATCAATTAATTAATCAAGAGATTTTATTGCAAGAATCTGGGCAGAGAGCCCTATGCATATTCTTCTATTATAATGTCTCTGCTACATTTTAACTCTTGCTGGGATCACGCTGTCATTGAAGGATTGAGATCAGAGGTGCTTACCTAAGCACTGCATGTTTCCTTCAGGAATAGGCCAACAACCTTCCTTTTGTCTTATTTTTAACTTTCAAACCTTTGGATTTGACACGTATAGCATGTCATAGTGGCGAATATAAAGACAAACTCTGGAGGCACAGACTCACCTTTCCAAGCACTTCATTTCCCCATTGCATTCTTCCCCACTTCTGTTTCCCAGGACAAAACCAGAGTGTCATCTTCGCCTTTGCTCTGTCATCAGGTTCAACTATGTTTTTCCTCTTAAAGGAAAGACAATCTCTAGCAATCTCTCTTCCCTTCATTTTTTCTAAAGCCACCATTCTGGATAGGTTCTCCATAGGCTCACAACTGGACATACACAATTAATTAATTCCTTCTTTCAACAAATATTTACTGAACAGCTGCTGTGTGCCGGGTAGGCACTGTGCAAGCTCTCTTCTTGCTTCCAGTCTTGGTCCTGTGACCCATCTGACATATACTACCAGACCGAGCTACCCAAATACCATACATGATATCCAACCCTTCCTCTTCAAGGCCTCCTTGGTTTCATTTGCTTTAGTCTGTGAAGATGAGACTAAGACCAGGTTCTTTTCCTCCAATTAAATGTGCACTATGCAGTGAACAAAGCACCAGATATGGCTAAAACTAAAGGAAACTTTATTGTCTCCACCTGTCACTCCTAGGTCCACAGGAAAGAGAAAGCCTCAGTCCAAAGGGGCGTAAGAGTTGATACTCTCATGACACCAGGTGGAGAGCAATCACGTGTATGTGTGCGTGTGCGTGCATGTGTGTGTATGTGTATGTGTGTCATGTCAGGGCAGCGATAGAGATTGGAGGAATGCTGGACACTTCCAGCAGACTGCTGTACCTTAAGAACTATTGGGGTGATTACTCAAGCCTTCTTCAAAGGCCATGATAGTAGTTATAACAAACCAGAACACTGGCAGGGATCTGATCTGACAGGTGTCTGATCTGACAGGTGTCTTGTTGTGCCTTGTTGCCATGGGGAGAAAGCCAGGGGACTCTTCTCACTATGGAACTACCTGTGTATTGACACCCAATTTGTCCGGAAATGATTACCTCAGCAAATCTTTCAATGCATCTCATTAGTCACTAGTCACATATTTATAATTTGAATAAACTACTTATACCAAAATTCAACCAACTACTCAGTGTTGCACATTGTTTCCATTTTCATTAGAACCCACTGGCTTTAACAGATTTAGAGAAAAGCCTGATGAATAAAAGTAGAAACCATCATTACAATGATAATTTACTTGGAAGAATAACATCTCATAAGGGAAATTTGATCCATGTTATCTGCTACAGAAAACTCAGAGGCTTTTGTTCGGCTTTTGATGCCTTCCGCAGTAGGGTCCCGGCCACTTCAGTTTCCCTCACACCTCCCCAACACGTGCACCACTCATGCTGGTCCTTGTTCTGTCTCACCAATATGCCAGTCCTACTTTGGGGTTCATGTGTTTAACCACATAGTCTTCCAATGTCCTTGATAACCTCTGCATATTGAAAACACTCACCCTTCAGGACTCAGCGCAAGTCAGATCTCCTTGGTGACAGATTCAACTATACCAGCTCCCCCTCCTCTTCATTCCTTTAGCTCCTAACTGTTCTCTATTTAACAGCAATTATTGAGTCCTTGCTATGTCTCAAGAACTATTCTAAGTGCTGTATATGAGTCTGCTCATTTAATTTTAATGACAACCCTTTAAGGTAAGTACAATTACATCCCCACTTTCCAGAAGGAACTAAGGCACAGAAGAATTAAATAAATTGCCCAAGGTCTGTGCTCTATTTATCTGTTACTGCATAATAAACACCTCAAATTTAGTGACATAAAACAGCAACTGTTTTATTATGCTCATTAATTCTGTGGGTCAAGCAGCGTAGGGGTATCTTCTTTCTGCTCCACGATAGTTGCATCTCAGCTAGGAGAACTGGACTGACTAGGCGGTGACTTGAATGCTAGGTAGCTGGAATCATCTGGAGTCTCCTTCATTCATATGTCTGGTCCTTAGAGCTGCATAATACAAAAGCTGAGCTCTGCTGAGACTATCAACTGGAGCACCTACCCATGGCCTGCCCATGTGTCATGGGCTTCTCACAGCCTGATGGCTGGGTTCCTACAGCAAATGTTCTGGGAGAAAACAACCAGACAGTGAGAAGAGATGAAAGCAAAGAATTCAAGCCTTCTTCTGACATACCCTCTGAATTCATGCAGTGTCGTGTCCGCCTCAGTCTATGATGACAAATGAGTCACAGAGATCAGCCCAGATTCAAGAAAGGAATTAGATTCCACTTCTTGCTGGTGGAGTGATGAGGTCATACTGCACAAGAACGTGTGGGATGAGACATGTTATTGTGGCCATCTTAAAAAATGCAACCTGCTACAGTCTTGAAGTTTAAAAGTGACAGAACCAGGCTGTTGCATATTTGTTAGTTTTTTTTTTTTCTCCTAAGATACACTGTAAGATCTTTTACAGCTGAAATTATAGCTTGAGTTTCCAATACTATATGATAAAAAAATTCATATCATAAGCCACAATAAATGTTGTTATTAATTATTTAAAAGAAACCAGAAAGAAGGGATAGTTAAATGGTATGGGCTATCTTTCGCAGTGATGAAAATGTTCTAAAATAAACTCTGGTAATGATTACATATATATCTATAGTAAAGGCCATTGAATTGTACAATTTAAACAGATAAAATGTATGGTCTATGAACCATATCTCAATTAAACTATTTTTAAGACAAAGTATAAATTAAGACATTCCCAGATAAGTCAAAAATTGGGAGGGTTTAATACTAGTAGACATGCTCTACAAGAAATGCTAAAGTTAATCCTTCAGACTGAAGTGAAAGGACAAGAGACAGTAACTTGAGTCCCAATGGAGAAATAAAGAATATTAGGAAGGATAAATAAATAGAAAACATAAAAGTCAGAATAAATGTATTTTTGGTTTGTAACTTCTCTTTTTTCCTATGTGATTTAAAACACAACTACATAAAACAATAAATATAAATCTATGTCAGTGGGGATACAATATATAAACATGTAATTCAATAGGGAAAACTAAGCTATATAGGGGGAAATTTTTATGTACCATTGAAACTATTTTGGTACTAATTTGAACTAGATCGTTATAAATTAAGACATTAATTGTAACCCCCAAGGCAACCACTAATAAAATAACTAACGCAGAACACATAGTAAAATAAATAAAGAGGTAATCAAAATGTTATGCTAGTAGACATCAATTTAACACAAAAGAAGACAGTAAGGGAAGAATTCAGCAACAACAAAGTATACATGACATATGGAGTAAAAGATAACAAAATGGCAGAAGTAAGTTTTACCTCAGCAGTAATTATATTAAATGCAAGACTCAAATTCTCTAATTAAAAGGCTGATATTGCAGAATGGATTTTTAAAAAGTCATCCAACTACATGCTGTCTACAAGAGACTCACGTTAGATACAAAACAGTTTGAAAGTGAAAAGACAGAAAAAGATATTCCATACAACAATAACTAAAATAGAGCTTAAGTGTCTATATGAATATCATATAAAATAGGTTTAAGGCCAACAATTGCTACAAGAGATTAAAAAAGGACATTATATAGTGATAAACAGGCAATTTATTAAGAAGATACATAAATTAAAAATATATACACATCTAACTTCAGAACCCCAAAATATATGAAGAAAACATTGACAGAATTAAAGAGAGAAAGAGAAAATTCCATAATAATAGTTGGAGATTGTAATATCCTGCTTTCAATAATGAGTAGAACAACTCGACAGAAGACCAGTAAGAAAGTACAAGACTTGTAGTATACTATAAACCAATTAGACCTAACAGACATCTACAAAACACTCCACACAACAAAAGACACATTTTCTTAAGAACACATAAAACATTCTCCAGAATAATCATATGTAAGGTCACAAGTCTCAATAAACTTAAAAAGATGGAAATCATACAAAAGTATCCTTTCTAATTACAACAGAATGAAACTAGAAATCAGTAACAGAAGAAAACCTGAAAATTCCAAAAATGTATGAAAATTAAACAATACACTCTTAAACAGTTAATGGATCGAAACAGGAATCACAGAGAAACCAGAAAATACTTTGAGACAAATCTAACTAAAAACACAGCATACCAAAACTGATAGGATATAGTGAATGCAGTGCTTACACAGAATATATGATTATGTGTGTGTCTATATTTCTTAAAAGAAAGGTCTCAAACCAATAACTTAGATTTACACCCTACAGAACTAGAAAAAGAAGAGCACACTAAAATGAAAGCTAGTAGAATTAATAAAGACTGAAGAGATATGAAATAGAGAAAAGAAAAAAAAAGTTGGTTCTTTGAAAAAAAATCAACAAAATTGACCTGACAAATCCCAAAAAAGGAGAAGACACAAATTACTAAAATCACAAATGAAAGTGGGTATATTGCCAAAAAGCTTACAGAAATAAAAAGGATTATGAGAAAAAACTATGAACATTTATATGCAATCAAGTAAGATAACCAAGATAAAATGAACAAATTCTTAAAAGGAAAAAATTACCAAAAGTGACTCAAAAAGAAATAGAAAACCTGAACAGACCTATAATAAGAGATTGAATCAGTAATCAAAAAACTTCCAATAAAAAAAATCCCAGGTTTCACTGGTGGACTCTACTAAAGGTTTTTGTAAAAGTAACACTAATTCTTCTCAAATTCTTCCAAAACTTGGAAGAAAAGGATGAAATACTTTCTGATTTATTCTATGAAGCCATTATTCCCCCGATTTTAAAGCCAAAGAAAACTACAAACCAATATCCTTTATGAATATAGATGCAAAATTTCTCAACAAATATTAGAAACTGAATCCAACAACACATTAAAAGGATTTTATACCATGACCAAAATGCATTTATTCAAAGGATGCAAGGGTGGTTCAACATATGAAAAGAAACCAGGTATACTATATTAATAGAAATAAGTGGGGGAACCCCACATGATCATCTCATTGATGGAGAAAGAGCATTAAAAAAAAAAAAATCCAACACCCTTCCAGGATTTAAAAAAATCAATCTACAAGCTAGGAATAGAAGAGAATTTCCTCTAAATAAAAAGGGGGATTAAGGGATTAAGATGGTGGACAGAAGGTAGGACTAACTTGCAGCTCCCACTCAAACGGACAGAGCAGAGCAGCATGTGGAGACTCATATCGTAAACTTTTGCTCCAAGAACTACCACAGGAACATACCAAGAAAGCCAAGATAATCCACAGACCTTTGAAGGAACTGGATCACCACTGCAGACTCCCTGAGATGCCAAAAAACTGTGAGTCTGCTTGCTTTCTCAATGGGTAGGCTCATGGTCTGGGGCAAGTTCTCAGCCCTGGTCACCGGCTGCCTGGAAATAGACTCAAACTTTCAGCCCTGGTGCTGCTGGGGTGCATGGTGGGAGTGAGACTGGCCTTTAGGACTGTGGGCTGCACAGGAGTGGGGTGAGGCCTGTGACTGCAGGCTTTTCTTCACTTTCCTGATGACCTGTATGACTCAGCAGAGGCAGCCATAATCCCCCTGGGAATGCAAAGCCATTGAACTGGGAACCACACCCCCATTTCCCAAAGCAGATGCAGCAAGTTCCACCCAAGGAGAAGGTGAGCTCAGATATGCCTATCCCTGCCCCAATCTGGTGCTCTTTCTCCACCCACCCTGGTAGCCAAAGACAAAGATCATAATCTCTTAGGAGCTCTATGGCCCTGCCCACTGCCTGAGAAACCTGAATACTTAACCCAGGTGTCTCTAGGGCAAGTTTGCATCCTCACTATAGGACTGCAGCTGATGTACTCTTGAAATTGCCACCTCCTATCTGGAGGCCAACCAACACGAAGCCAGCGCACTAAACAAAAACACAACCAAGAACCCTCACAGAGTCCACTTCACTCCCCTGCTACCCCCACAAGGGCAGGTGCTGGTATCCACAGCCGCAAGACCTGAAAATGGGTCACATCACAGGACTCTTTCCAGACCAGCCCGGAGCTTGGTAGCTCTGCTGGGTGGCTAGACCCAACAGAGCAAAAACGATCACTGCCGTTCAGATCTCAGGAAACCCCATTCCCAGCGGAAGGCAAAGAACACCACATCAAGGTGTCCTCGTGGGACAAAAGAATCTAAACAATAGCCCTTGAATCCCAGATCTTCCCTTTGACATAGTCTACCCAAATGAGAAGGAACCAGAAAAACAATTCTGGCAATACTACAAAACAAGATTCTTTAACACTCTCATAACAGCTCGCCAGCAATGGATCCAAACCAAGATGAAATCTCTGAATTGCCAGAAAAAGAATTCAGAAGGTTGATTATTAAGTTAATCAAGGAGGCACCAGAAAAAGATGAAATCTTACTTAAAGAAATCAGAACAATGATACTGGATATGAAAAGAAAATTCTTCAGTGAAGTAGGTAGCATAAATAAAAAACAGTCACAACTTCTGAAAAATCAAAGACATACTTAGAGAAATGCAAAATGCACTGGAAAGTCTCAGCAATAGAATTGAACAAGCAGAAGAAAGAACTTCAGAGCTCAAAGACAAGGCTTTTAAATTAACCTAATCCATCAAAAACAAAGAAAAAAAGGATTTTAAAAAATGAACAAAGCCTCCAGGGAGTGTGGGACTATGTTAAACATCCAAACCTAAGAATAATTGGTTTCCTGAGAAAGAAGAGAAATCTAAAAGTTTGGAAAATGTCTTTGAGGGAATAATCAAGAAAAGCTTCCTCAGCTTTGCTAGAGATCTAGATATCCAAGCATAAGAAGCTCAAAGAACACATGGGAAATTCATTGCAAAAAGATCATCAACTAGGCACATAGTCATCAGGTTGTATAAAGTCAAGACAAAGGAAAGAAGAGCTATGAGGCAAAAGCATCAGGTAACCTATAAAGGAAAACCTATCAGATTAACAGCAGATTTCGCAGAAGAAACCCTACAAGCTAGAAGGGATCGGAGTCCTATTTTTAGCCTCCTTAAACAAAATAATTATCAGCCAAGAATTTTGTATCCACTGAAACTAAGTTTCATAAATGAAGGAAAGATACAGTCTTTTCCAGGCAAACAAATGCTGAGAGAATTCACCACTACCAAGCCAGGACCAGACTGAAAGAAGCCAGTCACATAAGGTCACATAGTGTATGATTCCATTTATATAAAATATCCAAAATAAGTAAATCCATAGAGACAGAAAGTAGATCAATGGTTGCCAGGGGTTCAGGGGAGAGGGAGAGGGAGAGGTGGAGTGAAGGCTTTACAGGTACAGGGTTTCTTCTGGGGTAAAACAAATTCTAGAATTAAGTAGTGGTGATGGCTGTACAACATTATAAATGTTCTAAAATCCACTGAACTGTAAATTCGAAAATAGCTAAAATGGCAAATTTTGTGCAATGTAAATTTTATCTCAATAAAAATATTTGTAAACAAAGAAGTGCCATAAAATATCAGATAGGACTGAAAGAAAAGTATTTTACAGATCAGTGCTTTTTTCCTCACTTTCTTACTTGTTTTCATGGAAATTACCACATGTAGGCAAAACTATGCTTTTACTACAAATTCAGGCTGTGCGATGAACTGAAAAAAAAAAAAAAGAAATCCAGAGATTTCAGAGCCAGTTCTGGCTCTGACATTAAAGGACCATATGATTCTGGGAAAGTCCCTTTTTCTCCTCTGGGCTCCATTCACCTCAGATGACACCATGGTGTCCACCTGTGCAATATATGGGCTAGGCCTGGTCTGGATCCAGGAACTATATAGAGAGGCCATGAGTCAGTTCTGAGCCTGACTCATTACAAGATAGGTTAATGGTAAAGCAGGAGGAGAGACGAAATAATTCAGAGTTTTTCCTAAGACTTCCCCTGAATTATCCTCATCTGTGGGCAAAATGCTCAAGAATGCTATTTTTAAAAGGGTGACGATATTTGGTTACAATGTCCTCGGAGGAAGGGGAGGTAAGGATTGTGAGAAGCGTGCCCAAACCACAGAGCTTCCAAACTGCAGTCCACATCACCAGCAACAGCCCTAATGAGCTCTGTGCTGGACACTCCCCATTGAATTACATAATACATTTCCGTTTCATTTCATGAATCACAACTTGGGATACAATGTTCCTGGGTTGCAGTTGATATATTTTAGAGATTACCAAATATTTCAAAAAGAAAAATCGATTTTATTAAATTCATATGTAAAATGTCTGTATGTCAGCCAACTTATTTATTTTCAAGTTTGAGATTTTCTTAAATGCTGTAGTTACAGCTCAATGTCAAGAGAGTTCCCGATAAACCCATTAATGAATAGTGAGACTGCAGTTGCCCCTGGATTCTTCATTTCTTTTGAAAGTTGAGTTCCTGGTTGATGACAGTGGGTTTCATTTCAGCTGCCCTCTTGGGTAAGAATGAGAAAAAAGTGGTAGAGCTTCAGACCATGGATCAGGGGAAGTGGAACTCACACAGGCAACCATGTAACAGTGAATTTTGTTCACTATAAGACTACAGTACAAGCCGTATATTCAAACATTAACTCCTTCCTGGCTGTCAATGTCATTAGTATCCATCAGGACTCAGGATACTTCTTGGTCTTTGCTCAGGGCAACACAGTAGCTAGAACGCAGGTTTGTGAATCAGAAAGACATAGGTTCAAATTTTAACTCAGCCACTGGCAGCTGTGCAACTTTGGTAAGGCTATTTAATCCCCCTAAGCTTCAGTGTATTAATCTGTATCATGGTAATAATAACATGGGTCATTAAGTGCTTGCAAGGACTAACGACAGGAGATATGCAGAGTGATTAGCATAGTGCCTAGCACATAGTAAGTGTTCAATAAATACTAGTCATGTGTAATTGTTGTTATCCTACCTTAGAAGCAGCAACTTTCAATTGTAAATTGAGTTTGGGCTGATCTAGTATGTCCTGAGTTCATTTTCAAAATTATGATCAAGTTCACTTTTATGAAGGCACATACTCTTCGAGAATGTGAACTGGCTGTACATCATTCATTCATTCGTCATTTCTTTATTCAGTCATTTACTTACTATTGACTGTCATCTATGTGCCTGACAGAATGTTAAACCTTAAGGGAACAAAGTTGGGAAGAACAAAACACAGTTTCTTTCCTCAAGGTGCTAACTGGGGAGAAAGGCAAATATTGTGGTGAACACAAGCTGAAAGTGATCAAAATGCTTCGGGAGCAGAGAGGAAGCCCATCCGAACCTGAGGCAGATGCTAGGCATAGCAGGCCTTCCCTAGCGGGCTGCTGTGCACATGAAATGAGCCCCAGTGTGGAAAGAGAAAAGAGCTATGTGTGAGGGGCACAGGCCACTCAGGGAGACAGAGATGGATTACTTCAAAATACATGAGAGTGAGTTCAGGGAACTGCATTTTTGAGTGTCTACTATGAGCCCATTTTACATTTGTCAATTCAACAACAAAACCCCCATTTTTCACATACGAAAACCAAGGCCCAGAGAGATTTTGTACCTGGCCCAAGATCATGCAGCAGGCCCAAAGCTGTCAAAATTTTGCCAAAGCCCAAGCTCTTTCCACAGGATCATACCACCTCCTTATGCTACTACATATTCTATAATAAGGCCTAAGTGATTGGTATTGATTAGCAAATCCAAAGAGGCTTCCTTGGTCTTATGAACTAATATATATTGCACCGATCAGCACGGAATAGTATACAGACAGTCTAACTATAATTTCTTCCAGAGCAATAATGAGCAGGTGATAATTCACTACCTCAGCACCCGCAATGCATCTGGCCTGCATTCTCACACCCCAGGTGAAGTTTTTCTAACAAAATGCAGGTGCAGTAGGGGTGTTTTCAGCTCTTACTAGAGAAGACAAAAAACAATGCTTAGTTTATAAAAGAATAATGTAACACTACTAGAATATTGGCTTTTTTCACTTTTTGACCCCTAAACATCTGTAAATAGAATAATATCTGTTATTTTTGCACTGTTATTAACTGTGAAGTTTGGACTTGCCATAGACAGAGTTCACAGGGCTGGGAGTTGGTGCTTGTGTACCTTGCAGACTCTGTCCCTCAGGGTGACACCGCCGCCTTAT
Source organism: Mandrillus leucophaeus (assembly GCF_000951045.1). NCBI lineage: Eukaryota > Metazoa > Chordata > Mammalia > Primates > Cercopithecidae > Mandrillus > Mandrillus leucophaeus. Next base: position 1,629,385 of record NW_012100543.1, on the reverse strand, counting down.
GCTTGTAGAGCATTTGTGGTTTATCAAACACTGTGCTTTCTCTTTCTCATTTGACACTCACAGAAACTCTGGAAGAGAAGCAGAAGAGGTATTTCCACCTCCACTGAACAGAGCTTAGGGGACGCACGTGGAGTAACAAGGGCCAGCGCTGATCCATAATTGCCTGCCTCCCAGTCCAGTTCTGTTCCCTGTGCTGTGTTGTCTCCTAATTGCTCTGTTCATTTTGTACCTGTGAGGGTTAACTGGGAACACAGGAGTTCTGTTAAATATCACAGTAGTTAGTACATTTTAATCCTGATCCCCCAGCCTACTGTAGCTGCTGTAAAATATATGGCAATAATTTCCTGAGGCAGGGTAATGTATAAGGAATGTCAGGCCAGCCTCTGGGCATATTTGCCTTAGCTCAGTTTTATTAAAGTAAAACTTTTATTAAGGCATGTGGTGAATTGAGCAATCGGCATGATTCATGCCGTTATAAACCCATTGCTACACTCACAATAAATCAATGAGCCATTGTCGTACATTTGCTGTGGAGTTGGTAGAAACAAGGAAAAAATCAATATGGGGATATTATTCAGACCATATGAAAGTATTAAAGTGTATTCTGTGTGTATTAAACCTGGCCAAACCATATTTCATGTGTACTTTCTTTCTGTAAATATCTCCGTTAGTATCGTCTACTCTGGGCTGTTTGCTAATCCATATGCTATTTTGAGATAATTATAGGAAATATTTAAAATTCCACATAGGTCTTTGTGAGTTTTAAAATTTATTTTATAAATTTATGTAATAAAATTGTCCTAAGGAAAAAGCATTTACAATAAATTTAGAACAATGAGCCTCTTCCTTAACAAACACAGTATAGCTGTAACTTTGCATTATTTAGTAGGTAATGTGCTCTTCTTTGGGGAAAAAAAAAAAAAAAAACAACCAACAGGAGGAAGCGATTTGAATGAAAGAAAGGGCACTTTTCATTATCCCCCAGCTAGATGGGGACAATCATTGAGCCGGCAGCATTCTCTGCATCTCTGGAAACCATTATTATATCTCCACTTACCTGGAACCTCTTCCGAATGTTGAAATACGTGTCAGTGACAGTCATTTCCCTATGGCGCCAGTGTGTGATCACCTGCATTTCTGCACTAGGAGTTTCAGGTTCCTCCGGAGGCTAATGTGAGTTGATCAGAAAAAAAGGTGCAGTCACAGCTGGCTTCAAACTCAAGCTGCAATACCACCAAGATCCTTCTGGGTTGCAGGTAGTAGGGAGTTGTGCCATTTAGTGCCATAGTAATTACTCAGAGGGGTTTCTGTGGCTCTCTAATACCCTCTGAAACAAATGTTAGATTTCACGAAACACCTATGCAGTGCCCGCTGGGGTTTGAGGTTGTCTTCTAAGCCCAAAGGGAAGGGAAAGGCATTATGTGAATGTGCCATGGCATTATATTTGCTAAGTCGAGGCAGCCTCTGGCCAGTGCTCTTAATACAGAGTGCTACTTAAAACGAGAAGAGGCAGAGACAGTTCCAGCTGGAGAACCTGAGATTCCTGGAGGAGGCTTTGAAAGATTGTTTCCACTTCAACACGCAGGACACCTGAAACAAAAATATTTGCCCTGCCCTTGAGTGGTTGTCTATTTGTAGCTTGCCACCCAATGGCTATCTTTTGGAGAAAGAGAATCAGAAACTTCACATAGTTGTACTCTTTGGAATTCAACTAATCTTCTTATGGAATATTAGCTTACATTTTCCAGCACAAGAGATCCAAATGCATATCCAGGCAGCTGGGACATCAAGGGAATTTTGTGATAGCCCTGGTAAGCCCTGATGACTGTCATCATCAAAAGATTTATGCTCACCCTCAGGTGGAAACACTTTGTTTCATTTTGTTTTTTCATGTAATAAAAATAATATTCCTATTTACTTACTAGCCAGTTAAACTGAAGAGATTTAATTTTGCTTTATTCCAAAAGAAATAAGAGGTAGATGGAGGAAGAGAGAGAATATAAAATGAACAGGAAGACTGAGGAAAAGAGCCAGCCCTACAGTTCATGCGGGGTCAAAGAGGTGAGAACTGAGCCTCTCCTTACCAACTCATTCCCTGGCCATCGCTGACTAATGGGGTAACTCCACTGCTTCCAGTTTATGGGGGCATGTACTAGTTTTCTGCTCCTGTCCATGCTTTCATTTGGAGCCTAACCTATTGGCGGCAGCAGCTTCAGTAGAGAGACGAGTGCATGTGACATCATCTTTGGCTTAAGGATGGTATGTGTGTCTTTCAGGGCATATGGTCTGAGATGATCCATCATGGCCTATGATGTCAGATTATCCACTGAGACTGAGGCCTTTTTGCAGAAATGCAATTATATTCCGATAATGGTATTTCCAGTTGTTGTGACAGACAAGACTGATGCTGGGAAGAAGTGAATGGTGGTATACTGGATGATATATGTACAGGGCAGGCAGAAGAACGAGGCATCATGAGCTGAGCTGTCAGTGAGTTTTGCAGTTCTTTCCTTCCCTGTACATTTCTCAGCAGTCAGCATTGGTTGCCATCCAAAACGCCATGGTCAACCATTCCACAAAGCTCAGCCCAGTAGCCTGGTAAGTCCTAGGCATGACAGTGATTCCCTGAGACTCCACCTGCTCCTCCAGTCATGCATCCTCTACTCACTACGTTCCTCCTCGCTTCATAAACCAGAAGGACCATTTAGAGGGCTGCCTTAGCTCTTTCCTCTCTATGTTTAATAACACCAATCATTTCATTCTTCCTCTAATCTTTATTTTGTTTGTGTTACTTTTACAAGCTTTTATGCTCTTTTCTTTAAAAAACATTTTTTTCTAGACTTTTCCTCTAAATTTTCTATATCCTGCTTTTGAGCATTCTGGCCTCCAACACTGGCTTGAAAACAAACCAAAACCTAACATTGTGCAATATTCACTCAGTCATTTAACCAGTGTTTACTGAGAATTCCCCATTTTCTCACCCTGGCAAGGTACTGGGCATGCAAAGAACCAATGTGGCATACTAGAAAGATGACTTTTAAAACCAAACTGATCTGGGTTCAAATAACTGTATTGTCATGTATAAGCTGTGTGGACTTGGGCTTGCCACTTAACCTCTTGAAATGTTGGTTTCTTCAATAGTACTAGAATCAAAGCATGTCTATCACTTAACATAGTGATTGACATATAGGCACCCAGTGCGTGGAACCCATTATGTCTATTATTATTTATAAGCTTTAATCAAGACCCTCATAGAATATTTGCTTCTTAGGCTCATGATCTTTCTGTGGGTACTTGTTCCATGTTGCTGAGTCATAGTGAAAGTTGTTTAAATAATTGAAAAGATATTATTGAAGGGATTTTCAGAGCCCATTGACATATAAGTACAACAAATAGCTTCAGTGTTGATTAAAAATCAGTTCTCTTTTTCTCTTTGATCTTGTCTCTCAGAGACCACTTTCACCATGATCATTTTCCCATTTCAATTCCAGATTCTTACTCTTTGTCCTGGGCTAAAGACGGAGGAGTAGAGACTGAGTGCTGGTCAGCTAGCCCCCGTCAATGTTTAAATTGACTTTCCCCTCCTAAATGCATGCTCGTTTTAATAGAGGACATTATATAACAAAACTGCTCTTCAGACTCTAAGGAAAAAGGGTTTCTTGGCAGATCTATTGGCTATATTCTACCCTAGGCCAAGCAAATCAGAATCTCCAGGGAGGGGCACAGGAATCTGTGCTTTTAACAAGTACCTTGTTAAACATTAGGCAAGTTGGAAAACCTAATCTAAATCCATCACAAAACAATGATTGGGCATCTCCATGTTTTTAAAAAAATTGTATGGGGCAAGCAGAAATATGGAGCAGGATATATGTCCTCAAGGACTTTATATTCAATTTGGAGATTATATATGTGTGCATATATGTATAAATGTGTTTATATATCTATGTGGGTGTATACACACACACATGAAAACACACATGCAACTTTGTCATTAAAAGTGAGAGATCAGTAAAAACAAAATGCATAGAAAAAAATACCCCTAACAAAACAGGGCTAAAGCTGGATCTCAAAGGAAATTTGTGTAGGAATTTTAAGATCCTGTTATTGAAATGTTCAAATATCTATACAAGTAAAATAGTGCAGAGAACCCCACCCTATGTACCCGCCACTAATGTTCAATATTTTGGCCAAACTTTTCACCTGTCTTTCTCTCCATGTCTCCACCCCTCCTCTTTCCCCTCAGAGCATTTTAAAGCAGGACACACAAGTGCTCTGCTGGGCCTCAACTTGTTTATTATTCATTTGTGACATAATCGCATGTATATTTACTCTATTTCTACACCTATCCTATTGAGGACAGGCCACAGACCATAGTTGGAGTAGCACTGCTTTAAAGCACATCCCACATATCATATTACATAATTTAATAATCAGAAGACTGCAAGGATTCCAGGCAAGAGGGATGGGGAAAATGGGACTGAAAAATTCCATTGGGAGAAACCGATTTTATTAAAGGTACTTAAACTGTGCCAGTTACTGCTATGGTTTGAATGTGTTTCCAAAATTTCCTGTGTTGAAATTTAGTTCCCAAATTCATATGTTGATGGTATTTGGAGGTGGAACCTTTGGGAAGTGTATTAGTCCGTTCTTATGCTGCTATTAAAGACACACCCAAGACTGGATAATTTATAAAGGAAAGAGGTCTAATTGACTCACAGTTCAGCAAGGCTGGGGAGACCTCATGAAACTTACAATCATGGCAGAAGGGAAAGCAAACACGTCCTTCTTCACATGGCAGCAGCAAGGAGAAGTGCAGAGCAAAGGTGGGGGAAAGCCCCTTATGAAACCATAAGATCTCATGAGAACTCACTCACTATCACAGGAACAGCATGGAGATAACCGCCTTCATGATTCAATTACCTCCCACAGTTCCCTCCCAAGACACATGGGGATTATGGAAACTACAATCCAAGACGAGATTTGGGTGGGGACACAACCAAACTATATCAAGAAGTAATTAGGATTAAATAAGGTAATCAGGGTAGAACCTTCATGATGGGTCTAGTGGCTTTATAAGACGAGGAAGATAGATGTGAGCTAACAGACACACTCTTGCCCTCTCACCATGTGATGCCCTCCACCACGTTATGACACAGCAAGAAGGCCCTCATCAGATGCCAGCACCTTGCTATTAGACTTATCAGCCTCCATAACTGTAAAAATACATGTCTTTATAAATTACTTAGCCTGTGGTATTCTATTATAGCAACAGAAAGCAAGCTAGGACAGGTACTTTATGTATTTACTTCATTTAATCCCTACACCAACCTGAAAGATAAGTATTATTATTTCTTACTTTACAGATGGGAAAACAGAGACTTCAGGAAGATAGGCAACATGCCAAAAGTCATCCAGCTAAACATTAGCAAAAGTGGGTAACAAGTTCGTCCAACTCCAACCTCCACGTTTTTCTCACTGACCTTGTATCCTCCTTGCACAGAGCACAACCGAGACCCAGGCTGACTGGAATGTAGGGATTATTTTGAAAGTGTCTGGGGCAATGTGGATAGAAAGGAAGAACAAGGGAAAGATGTTGGGTTCCTGAGTGATGGATTGAGGTCCTTCCTTTTATCCTACAGCAGGTAACAAGTAGCCTTTAAAAGTTTTATAATGATAAAACTTGTTATTACAAAAATTAAGGCCAGGCTTGGTGGCTCATGCCTGTAATCCCAGCACTTTGGGAGGCTGAGGTGGACAGATCACCTGAGGTCACGAATTCGAGACCAGCCTGGCCAATGTGGCAAAACCCTGTCTTTAATAAAAATATAAAAATTAGTCAGGCATGGTGGTGTGCACCTGTAGTCCTAGCTACTCAGGAGGCTGAGGCACGAGAGTTGCTTGAACCCAGGAAGCAGAGGTTGCAGTGAGCTGAGATTGCGCCAGCCTGGGCAACAGAATGAGCCTCTGTCTCAAAAAAATAGTTATTAGATACTTTGAAAGTAATGTTAAGAGTGTTGCATAAGTTTTGGATAATAAAAAAATACCCACACTACAGTTATTTAAATTTCTTTCATGTCTTTTTTCCCCTGTATGTATTTTATATCATTGTAATCATACTCTACATATATTTTTATATCTTGCTTTATAGTTAACATTATATCTTTTAAGTATATTTCATATTATTTCATAGTTCTTATCTCCATTACTTATAATGATCACATAATAGTTCATCTGGTATATATGTCATAATTTATTCTAAAACCCCTTTAATGGTAAACATTAGGTTCTTTCCAGTTTTGTGTTACTATAAATACTACTACAATTAACATCTTTATGCCTATAAGTTTCTCTATCTTAAAGAGTATTTCTTTAGGCAGTGCTCTAGAAGTAGAATTACAGAATGAAAGTATATGAGCATGCTTATGATTCCTGATGCATATTGCCAAATGTTTTCCAAAAGGATTATGTCAATTTACATTATCTCCAGTATAAGAGAGTGCCAAATGCTGGTGGATTGAGTGGAAAAATAAAATCTGACTGTGGGCAAGTCACTTCTCTTCAGGCATTGGTTTCTTACTAAGCTAAATAAGGGCATGTAGTACATCATCATTATGGTTTTCCAGCTCTGAGGTTGTATGATTCATCTGAATTCTGAACATTTGCTTATAGGTACTTGAAATTCTACAATGAATTGTTCATTCCTCTAAATTACAATCACTAGCAAAATCCCAGTTCTTTTGAGAATGGATGATGCCTAGCACATGTGCTGCTACTTCCTTTCCTGAATCAGTGGTACTGATGGCCCATTGGTCTTGGCTCACTTTCTGGCTCAGAATCACCTTTCACACAGGACCAGGCAGCCCCACGCTCATGGTCAGTGACACACCAGGGGAAACCTGTCCATCATCCAGACTCTGGACTGATCTTGTTCCTGATTCCTCAGAGTCTAAGAAGGGCCAGCTGTACAGACAGAAGAGTGGGAGGGAACAAGGAGCCATGGGATGTTGACGGCAGTGGCTGCGGCCATCATGCCGGCTGCAGCAATGAGGCATGGCTGGGGCTGCACACTCCATGGAGCCAGTGGGAGCCTTGCCCCTTCTGAGTTGGGACAGGAGCTCCCTGGGTGCCACTGCAGCAGGGTGCCACTGCAGCCACCCAAACCACAGCTGCAGATCCAGGCCTCCTGCTCTATGGAGCAGGAAGTAGCCCCACTCTCCTGGGTGGGGCTACAGCCACCCAAACTGTATCTGTGGATCAGAGCCTCCCTATGCTCTTGGTGGAGGGCCAGGAGCAGGCAGGATCTGCCTTCCCCAGGTGCGACTACTGCTGCCCTCCCAGGCACAGGAGTTGGGTGTCTCTGCAGCCTCAACCCCAGGAAGGGCCCCTTCCTGCCCCCATCCCTGCAGGCTCAGGAGTGTCTGCTCTCACTGCCTGGCCTCTCTCCACTCCTGGTGCCTGCTCCCATCTTTGTATGGGGTTGGGGTCAAGCCCCTGGGCCTTGAATGGCAGCAGGAGGCAGACAGAGTCCTGGGAGGAAGGGGGCAGGTCCCCAGTAAAGGCCCCACCTTCAGGCCAGGGAGATCCTGAAGGCTGGGGGCCAGACTACCAGTCCCACCACTGGAGTGGGGACTCGTGGTGCCTCTTCTAGACCACCTATGGTCACCTATGGGCCAATCAGCATGCACTTCCTCCCCTCTGAGGTCCACAAAAGCCCTGGGCTCAGCCAGAGCAGGGCAGAGGACTGCCAGAGGATGAAGAGGGCAGAGAGACAATGGGACCAGACAACCAGCTGCAAAGAAGAGTACCCTCTCTGCTGATAGCTGGAAGCGATGGGATGACCAGCTGCAGAAAGGAGTACCCTCTCTGCTGAGAGCTACAGAGATAACCTGCAGGCAGAGAGGAGCTACGCACTCTGCTGAGAGCCTCAGAGACCTGCAGAGACATCCAAATGACTTGCCTGCGGAGAGGAGTCACCCTCTCCAGGGCCTTCTCTCTGCTGAGAGCTGAACACAATGGGATGACCTGCCTACACAGAAAGGAGTTACCCGCACCTCTGAGCTGTTCTAACACTAAATAAAGCTCTTCTTCACCCTTCACTTGTCTGCATACCTCATTCTTCCTGAACACAGGACAATAGCTCGGGCAAAGATGGAATGGCTACAGAGATTTCTGGCCAGAAAAATTGACACCTCAAAGATCTCATAACAATGTGAGCACTCAGATTGTGCCTCGGTGACCCACTGCCATTCTAAGAACTTTGGAAATATTAACTACCCCACTGAATCCTCAGATACCCCTAATGTGTTGGTTATTATCCATTTCACAATGAGGACATAGGCATGGAAGCTAGGGGCATGCCCACAGTCACATAACTGGTGGGAAATGGCAGGGCTAGGATTCCAATCTAGGCAGTCTAGCCCCGAGACTCTGGACTGTCTGTCACCACCATGTCATACATGAGGGGAGGAAGCAGAAGCAGAGATGGTGGGAAGGGGAGACAACACTGCTGATCCCACCATTTTACCACAAGAAGATTCTACACTTACTACTCATTTATTCTCCTAATCATTAATTCTATAAAGACAAGGTGACTTTAAATATAAGGTGGAAAGGACCCCTCAGAGCTATGATGATAATAAAGGTAAAACAGACATCACCTTCTCTACTTCTGGGAATTTACAAGTTGGCAACAGAAAGAAGAGAAGCAAATCACTGCTGATAATACACAGCGGGTCGAGGTAAACAGAGTAAGAAAGGAACAGAGAAAGTGATCAGAGGAACTTGCCCTGTAGCTGCAGCAGCCAAGGGAAGCTGGGTGGAGTGGAGAGCTATTACCTGCATCTTGGGTGACACTCAGAACAATGTGCATTCATAGACGTGAGGATAAAGGTGCCTGCACAGAGAGGGTGAGGTGCACACAGGTAGGGAACAAGAGTTTATGCAGAACAGCAAGTATGGCCTAAAGATAAGGTTATAAATGAGAGTAATGGAAAATATAGTTAGAAAGGCAACTGAAGCATGGATTAGTCAATGTAACGATAGTTGAAACAAACAAACAAAAAAAACCAACTTTCCAATGGCTTAATACAATAAATGACTAGTTCTCCCTCACAAAACAGAACAGCAAAGTTTTTCCTTGTCAGCAAAACGCTTGACTCCAAGAAGTGTTCTGACACCCATACTCCTTCCACCTTGTCCCTCCTCCACCCAGAAGGGAATGACTCCTCAGTTTGCAAAGGGTGGAATGAGAAGCAGAGGGTGGGAAGTGTACCCTTTCTCAACAACCTGGCTCTGCTTACATTTTATTTGCAACTCTAGATTCAGGTTTGGGTGGGAGCAGGGCAGTGGCCTGGCTGGGCAGCCACTTCCAAGAAACATCTCTGTACTGTGGGTGGAAGAGCACAAGTTATAGTTGATCCCCGTGGCCACAGGGCCTTGATTAGAGAAAGTTTTGATCTTCTTGGGCAAGGATAAGTAGGCAAGCTGGCCTAGAAGGGTTTTGAGCAAGGGAATTATGTCACCAGAGGCATTTCCTTCAGAAAAGTAAGTCGGGCAATAGAATGCTTTCAAAGAATGAAAGCAACGTAGGGAGGGAGAAGAGTTAGGAGACTACTAAAATAATGCAGGCAAATGGCAACTTGAATGAGGTCATTGAAGTGGGATGATTAGAAGGAAGAAAGCAAAGACATGGCAGATTCAAACCCAGAAAGAGCAGGACAACAGGTAAGACAGGCACCTTGGCAGGGAGGTCCCACAGAGATACTGTGTTGTGTTCCCCATACAAAAAGAGGATAGGGATTCCCAATCCCCATGAAGTGAGGCACATACAAGGAGAGCCTTTCTCCTGATGCAGGATTGCAGAGATAGGAGCCTACACTTGCAAGAGGCAGAGCGCACTGCAAAGACATCCAGCTCCATTTGGCTTGGATGCAGCCAAAAGAAAAACACCGAACCTATGAGTTCCCCAGGCAGATCTTTCCTGGATACACCCCAAAGACAGTGTCCATCCAGGCTACGTTGCATCTGGAGCGGAGAGCGTCTGGGACTCAAGAGTCTGCTGGTGGACCGAGGACGTGTACAGTTGCCAAATGTGGCCGAAGCTGCCACCGGAGATCTGTTTTCACAGGTTTTGTTTGGAAACTCAGTGTGGGGCTTGGGAGCAGCTGGGAGTTTGAGTAATTGCATACCCTGGGGGTGGAGGGAGGCCAAGTACAACAGCCTGTCCCAGGGACCCGAGTGAGGGCATTGCAGGAAGTCAGGTGAGGCTACCCTGAGGTCAGGGCTCCAGCCACTGAGGACAAAACTCAAAGCTCGGCCCAGAAGCAGACACCACAGCTCTGATGAGAGCAAGCTGGGCACCCCTGAGCCTTGCTCTCTGTCCCAGGGGTCATTTCTACATTGGGGAGGTCTGGGTACTTTGTGTACATACTAGTGGGACACCCCTTTAAAGTATCAGAACTGAATAACTTGAAACTTAAATAGACAAATGGATGATTATTTGCTCTGCAATGTGTTTTCCTTTAAGGCTCAGATCAAATATCAGCTTTGAAGCTTTCTTTGACCTTGTTCTTTTCCACACCCCAGGAAGATGGATTGTCCCTTCTTCTCTAACTCACAGCAATTCTACCACCAGTATAATATTTACCCATCTATGTGCAATCGCCAAATGTTTTTTAAATGCTTACTAGATGTAAGGAGCTGTGGATAAACACACTCCAATCCTTGCCATCCACTGCTACCTCTCTCCTTCTTCGGACTGTGAGCCACCTCCTGGTGGAGATCCTGCTCCCCACTTTTGAGCATCTGCCGAGCTCAGTAGTGTCCATTTTAAGTTGATGTAATCAAATGGAATTCACCAAAGTATTCTGCACTCTCCAATGGAAATCATCAAGAGATGGCTCCGAATAGCAAACTCTTCTAGTATGTTTGAAATCAAATGCTTGATTTGCCTGCCCAGAAAAGGGCCCTGGAATACCTGACTCCAATCAGCAGCCATTTGAAGTTAGCTATAAACCGCTTCATGCATGAAGTTAGGTGGCACTACCTTATCGTGTGATCACTTAAAGTAATGCTGCAGGGCAGTGTGAGAACTCCGACTTGGGGGTGGCCCCAAGAATATATCTCTGCTATCAAGGAATGATTTGTTCTCAAACAAGATAAAGAGATTCCTGGTGCCAAACAGCCCTGGGTCCCAGTTTAGCCTTGCTGACAGAAGCCATGTTGATTTAGCGTAAGTTACAGTCTCTAGATCTTGATTTTCTCACTTTCTCACCAGTTAAATGAACAGTTGCCTTTCAGCTCAAAACCTCGACCATGCCCTGATTCTCAGATAATCTTCCTGGGTCTGATTTTTATAGTCTGATTTAACACTAAGTCCTTCCACAGTTTAGCTCCTCTGTGTTTCTCCTATTTTTTAATAGAGGAAATAAAAAGACAGTCTTTTGTACAAGATAGCCAAGATTCCCAGGTGGGCCCCTCTCAGAAGAAGTACATATGTCTATCAAGATTCTGAAAAATGTATCCTCTTCAATTTCTGTGTTTTTCTTTAAAATAAAATATATAGAAACCACAAACATATTTGTATCGTTCTCATCTGATGCCTTCATACTTGAAGGAAGTGTTGGATTTTCTTGTTCTTTGGCTCAAAAAGCAAGGAGTGACATCAGTGAGCTAAAACTGCAAGTTCCACTGCCCTTTCCCTATTAAACTTCAATGTTTACTTCTCAGGGGATTGGCCAAGAAAAGTCCATTTGGGCTGGAATGCAGCATATTTAGTCTCAGAATTAAGGTAATTTCTTTGGAAGAGTTTCAACCAAATCAATTTATTTCAGAGATGTTGGTGTTGGTTCCCTTTTAAAAATTCCAAAGCCCCAGGCTTTTTCTCTGTACCTGCTCTGCTAACACAATTCCAAGCTGGCTCTTATGCAAAAAGCCACACACGCTAGGTGTATGGGAGTCAATGTGCAGGCTTTGGGTGCGCACCAAGGAAAAGGCTGTGATTTTATAGGGAGAGGGCAGATGTGTAGCTGTGCAGGCTCTTGGGAACCAGGAAGACCCACGGACTTGAGGGATTCAAATAGGAACCATCCCTCATATCTATAAATTTCCTTAAAAAATAAAAGACTTTCATGCACATTTTTTCATTTGCTCCTTAAAACAATGTTTTAAAGCAGACAGAATAGGAATCATGACATCTATTTTCATAAAAACATACAGGGGTTTGGTTGTATTAACTGCCTTGGCCACAGCCTCCTGGCTGGTAAGAGGTAGATGAGAAATGAAGTCCTCTGGTGACTCCTGCTCCTTTCTCGAGCTATCCTGCCTATCAAATCAGTAAGAATGTAAGTGAGGAGTTGTTAATGAAGTGGCTTCCCTTGAAGATGAGCCAATGAGAACACAATAGAAAGATGTCAAAGTATGATTTGGAGACTATTTAGAAAGCTCCTGTCTAAAATGTTTCTCCTACTTGCTTGTCAATGATGCCTAAAATTCTACCATTAAAAAGCCACTTTTTTCAGTAAAGAACTAGGAGTCATATTTTCTTGTGTTTAAAGAGTTTCCAAAACAAGAGACATTAAAGTGCTAATGGCATTGTCAAGAGCAAGGGAATTATGTCACCAGAGGCATTTCCTTCACAAAGGTAAGTTCAATAGGCGTTACCATATATTTTAACCAAGACAGTTGAGGTTCTTTTCCACTTTTTGCAATCTCCTCTGCAATAAGTTTAATACACGAAGAAAGACAATACCCAAATTCTAGAGAACATTTAATTATGGTGACATGAGTGAACATTCTTTTCTTCTTCCTGATAGGCATATTTTATCATGTCAAGAAAGTAACTATCATCCCTATTTTACTAAAAGTTGCCAACAAAAGTCATTCCTCTTATACAAACTGGCACTTTTGCTGTACCTAAAACAGCTGATAACCACCCCTTAGTATGACAAGTCTGTGCACATTCTGGTTGCTGAATCAGGATCTTATCTCCCCCAGTTCTAGAGCTAGAAAGCCTCTGGATTTGCTTAGAGATTACCTATTCTTATTCTTTGTTAAATATATGAACAAGGAAACTATGAGAGCAGCCAAGACCACATAATACACTTATGTCTGAATGCTAAAGCCTGACTCCATCTGTCAAATGCTATTTTTCTGATGCCACTTCCATGTGTTGGATCAGCAACAATAAAATATACAGCAACTCAAACCTTCCTTTCAGTTCCTTATTCCCTTTTTTTGTACCAAAAACCGTACCCCTCACCTTTGCTGCATTATAAAAAACTATGAAGATTATGCAACTGAAAACCATCCAGCTCTGTGTAGATGGATTTCTCAGGAAGGAAAAATAGTATCTGGCTCCAACTTTGCTTGTTTAAAGATCTAGTGATTTTCATTTGAATCCCAACTCTGCCACTAACTAGTTGTTTAACATGTCAAGCCACTATTTCTGGGTCTCAGTTTTTTCACTAACAAAATAAGAAATATCAACCAATATTTCTATTGACCATTCCAATCTTGAAATTCTATTACTTAACAATCTTAGATTCTCTGAGTGGGTGAAAAGAAGAGAAGGTGGCAGGTGCAATCTCACACACATTCAGCAAAGTTCTTAGAGCCTACATCATGATGACTAGAATTCCCTGCCCCATGAATGAGGTGGGGGTTTTTTTTCCCCAGCAAAACGTCAGGTTTGCCCACTACCTGACACTCACACTGAAGTATGAATGACTGGCAACTGATTCTTTTCTGAAAGCCAGGTATGGGATGGAGCAGCTGATGAGAAGAAATGTGCACCAAGTACCAGAAGGATGGGGAAGAGCAGAATAAGTTCCAAGAAAAGGAACTGAGATAGTCTAAAGGTGGGCTTTGCTATGGGGTGGCCTTGGCAGGTTAGAGGGCAAAGGCAAGCCTAAGTTTAACCTTTCAAAGCTGAAAATGAAACACCAGGGAGTCTGCTCTCCCTCCCTGTGCCAGAACAGCCTACCCTTTAGAGTGCAATGCTGCCTGAGATCCATCAGTCTCTGAGGTCAGAGGTTAATGTCCCACCCTGACTCAGGTCACCTCTCAACCCTTTTCTCTGAAACTCCAGCTCTACATTTTTAAGATCCATATAATAAAACATGACCCTGAGGTCCACCCCATTAAAGGATAAAAACGGTAATCCAGATATATACAACGTTTCAGATACATGGAAGCTCCATTTACCTCTGTTCTGAAACAGAACGCCGACAGATTTATGATAATTTGGGTATTGTCTTTCTTCGTGTATTAAACTTACTGCAGAGCAGATTGCAAAAAGTGGAAAAGAACCTCAACTGTCTTGGTTAAAATATATGGTAACGCCTATTGAACTCAAGATAAGGAGAGACTTTTATTTCCTCCTGTAACACATACTTAGAGAGACTAAAGAAATAGGTTATGGCTCTATTTAAAACTTGGCCAGTTAACCCATTTTGAATATCATCCTTGGCATAGTAGGTTATACTTGAAGGAAAAGAGGTGAGTTGTTATTGATCATTGACTCCATCAAAATGTGCAGCAGTTTCTGGTATGCGGTACACAGCCAATATTTACTATGGTTGATGAATGAACTTGCAAGTGGCCATTGGGGAGTGTGTTTTCTGGAATGAACATAGCACTGGATTAGAGGAGCAAGAATGGCTAGATTTTCATCATGATCATGCCACTGGCCTATTTTGATGATCTCTCTGTGCCTTGGTTTCCTGTTGGTGTGACTAGGAAGTGTGGTAGATTGCTTGCAAAGATGACCAAAACAATTCCTTTTATCCTGCATGCCTTTTTGCAGTATGACATTGCCAATTTACTATTAAGACGTGGAGTCTACTTCCCATCCCCTTGAATCTGGGAAGGGCTTGTAATTTGCTTTGTCCAATAGAATGCATTGAAGGTGACCTCTGAAGGTGACCTCTGTGACTTCTGAGACCAGACCGGAGGAGGCCTTGCAGCTTTCCCCCTCATAGAACACTGCCCTGAATGTGCCATATAAGGAAGCTGGCCTCATCTTCTAGAGGATGAGAGGTCATATGGATAAGAACAAGGACCTCCCACTGACAGCCAGCACCAACTTCCAGACATGTGAGTGAGGCCACATCGGACCTTGGAGACCACCTTGAACTCTAGCAGACAGCAGTGATCTGAGTGACCCCAGGGAAAGCAGAAGAGAGACAGCTCAGACAGCCCACAGAATTCTGAGAAAGCATACATTATTTTGCTTGAAACCACTAAGTTTTTATGTGGTTTGATAAATGGCAAACGCTAACGGAGGCAGGATGTTCGACCAGATAACTTCTCAGGTACCTTCAGCTTTATGATTCCAAAATCTTTGTAGAGAACTAATCACAGTGGTAACAGAACAAGGTCCCTGGAAGCATCTACATTATACATCACTGATTCTGCAGAGGAAAAAAAACTGATTCACAGAGGAGAGGATATCTTCCCAAGTTTGTCTCATAAAATGCTTGCTTGTGTAACAAAGATTCTGACAGTAAGGAAAGCAAAGCTGAAGCAAAGCCCAGCCCAAGGCCCACACCTTTATGAAGGATCCACACACATTTAAGGTTGTGCTTCTGCTCTGTGTCAGAGTAATGAGCCCTCCTTTCTGAAGAACAGCAAGTCGGTCATAGAGAAGGCCCCAGGAAACAGCCCACACCACAAGACCATCATTCCCTTCAGAAGACCCTGCATCATTTTACTCTTGTCTTGGGACCAAATTTCAAATGTGATTAAAGAATTCAGCTTAAATTTGGAGAGCCTCAGGCTTTCTATTCCCAATATTCATTTTTATTTCTAACAATGAGTTTATCCTCTCTCCACCGTACATCTTTTTTACCTGTCTTAGAAATGATCACTATAGCCTGCGTGTGGGCTTTCTGCTGCTTTTATCTACATCTCTGAAACTGCTCATGAAAATTCTTCTCCCTGAAGTGTGAGCCATTACTAACATGTGGCACAGTCTGGCATTGATTTAGGGCCAACCTGGGAATTTCAGGGTTGGGCTTGGATCTATCTGAAAGGAGTTAAATGTTTGGGGCAGGGGTGGAGTGCTGTTCCAACAAAATGGCAAAAGTAAACTTCAAGATGAGTGTCAGTAGAGAGAATTAGAAAAGACAATTAAATAAATACCTGGATGGAAATTCTGAGCCTGGTGCCATCAGCAGAGCACACAACACCCATTTCACACACATTCTAAAGACAATTTCAATAAGCCATCTGAGAAGATGAATCAAATCAATTCCAAATCTTAAGAACAGATTGGTTGCGATGTGGCTTCTTGCAAGTGGACCATTAAATCAACTTTTAAAAATCCAACAGTTTCTCCTGTCATCACCAAGTGAAGAAGTGGAGAAAAAAAATCAGTTAGCCAAAGGAATGACATTCAGATGTTGAAAGGGTGAAACCTGAGGAACACCTTTGCTAAAAACAACAAGAAGCTAGTGTTGAAAATGAAGACACAAAGAAAAGCGTCTCCAACACTTAACACATGGTCTGTGCCCACACTTGCTGACTGGCATCGATGATTTGCCTAAGAAAACATAGTAGCTGTATTCCCTCTAGCCCCTACTCACCTATGGCTCTAACTCCAAGAGACAAGGGTGAAGTTGGAGGGGAAATGATGGCCTGGACCTTGCTGGCATGTCTGGAACCCGCAATCATCTAAACCTCTAGATTTTTCTAACCCATCTCTTAACATACAACTCTGTTGACACTTCCAGCGCTGGAGACAGATTTACTGGTCCAGGGGATCCTGCACACACCAAAGTTGAAACAACTGGTGAGAGTGAATATCAGCATCCTCAATGGCTCCAAGCATATAGCTTTCATAGCTAAGAGGATTTAGTTCCAGGATAAATTATGTGACAATAACCAAGGTCAGAATTATGGGGAAGGCACCAGAATAACGATAAGACTTGGAGATCAGCCCAGCTACACTAATAACTGGCTGGGGAACCATGAGCATCATTTAACTACTCCGGCCTCAGTTTCCTGTCCCTGAAACAAGATGATTAAACTAGATCACCTCTCCAAAGTCCCTTACAGATCTACTGAAAGTGGAAAAATCCCCCCACACCCACTGCAAACCTCCTTTGCCCTGCTATGTATTAGCTGTAGGATCTTAACCAGGTTGATTAACTCCAAGCCCTCAATTCCCCATCAGCAAAATCACAGAGTTGTGAGGATAGAATGAATTAAAATATGCTAAGAGTTTAGAAAGTATCTGTCATGTATTAAAAAAGTATACATTAGTAAAAATGAATAAGTTAAAACTATTGTTCAAGTAACTCAGAAGAAAAGAAATAACAAACTAATCCTCTGATGTCATGGATGCATTTGAGGTTGTAATAGGAACCTACCTTACTTTCCCAATTTCTGCATAATATGTCTCTTTCTTCTTTCTTCAAAGAGCTTTGTTATATTTATAGGATATTTTTATTATACATTAACTTTTCCATATTAATCTTTATCAAAGAATTATCATAAAAATTAGTGTAACTATTTTAATTTATTAAGAAAAAATGTGTTATCTGTTATTTTATCAATAGCGTCTATTAACCTTTAAATTAGTTTTACATAAAGTTTAAAGTCATGGCCATGAAAGATGTATGAAAACACATAGACACCAACTTCTTAATATTTATTTTCTTTTGTTTGTTTTTTTTTTTTTAATTTTTTTTATACTTTATGTTCTAGGGCACATGTGCACAATGTGCAGGTTTGTTACATATGTATACATGTGCCATGTTGGTGTGCTGCACCCATAATATTTGTTTTCTTACAACAAGAAAGAATGAGAGTGAGAACTCATTTAGAAATTAACATCTCTTAACAGTGAAGAAACATTTGTCAGAAACTGAGTAATTTCTTCAATTTCTTTTTATCCTGCTAACTTCAAATAAAACTAAAATTCTCTAATGTTAAATAGTAGTATCAGGGTGAGGGTTTTTTATTTCTTTTTTTATACTATTTTGTAGTCTCCAAATATTCTAACATAAACTTTGATTACTTTTATAATAATAAAAAAGGAACGTTATTTTTAAAGCATACATTGGTCCAGTATTCAGCCAGACCTATGTACCATTTGCTTCATCCATCGAACTGAAGACCTCTCTTCAGGGGCCAGGAAAACTGCCAATATAGAAGGTAAGGTCCCTTCCCTGGGGACCTCACAGCTTACAAAAGCAAGAAGATACACAGATAAAATGAACTGAGATACATTTAACACCAGACAGAATCTTCAGAAGAAATAAACTTAGAACAAGGGAAGGACCAAGGATATGGGGGCTTCTTTGTCAGGATAGTAGCAGACACAGAGACATAAAAAGATAATTAAAAGTTACTTAGGTTTTGTAGTGTTCTTTCATAACAATATCCATTCATTCAACAAAAATGTATTGAGCAGTTTTTCTGTATTCAGACACAGAGAGAGGAATCAATAAGAATTGAACCGTGTGCTCAACAAAGCTTCTATGAGAATTGCTATACAGTCTCCAGTGAGATTGGCAGAGTGGATATCATCAACCACATTCTACAGAAAACTAGAATTTGAGCTAATGTGCCCGAAGTCACACAACTACTAGGGGCAAATCAGACCTCCCAATGCCTTTTCCTTTTGGACTTTCACTCTGCATTTTTGGTTTTCACAGGAGTGGAAATCTACTCTTATCATCATAGCAGATGTGAATCTTCTCTTCTGAATGAATGAGAATAAAAAAATCAAGCATGCTAAGGAAACCAAAAAAAGGTTTATGTGCAGCTGTTCACTATTTCATTCATCCTCCCAGGCATTCCCCTCACAGACATTTCCTGATGCTACCTGCCTGGCCTGCAATGGGCCCCACCCATCCAGAGATGTTTGTGTTCCCACATCAGCAGCATTTCCTGCCTTCAAAGATCATCAGCCACCAAAGTGTGAAAAACTAACATGATTTGTTTACGTGAAAGAAAGATGCTCAAAAGCTCTGAGTCCAGATCCGCAGAATTAAGTTCACTACATTTTTCAAGCTTGAACCGAGGTTTCGGTGCTGAAAGTTTCAAACTGTCCTGGCTGGCAGAGTAAACCTACAGGACCACCCACCTCAGGGAAGCCACCATGTGGAAGTGGCTTTGGACCTGGGGTATGAGGCCTACTGCTTCCTTCTAGAGGTAGGTTACAAGAGAAGGCTGGGATGGAAGTCCTGTGGCACTCTCTCCCATCTGTTCTGCAGCTGCCCTCACTAAGGAGGAAGGTGCTAGAAGTCCTTGCCCAAGTCACTCTGAGAGACAGGCTGCTGCCAGGAAGCACAAGTGCTTGCACTCTGGGCATGCAGGCAGGTTCACCTGTGCTGGACATCAAATCTATTTCTGCTCTTTGCTTCTCATGTTTCAGATCTTCCAAGTCCATTTTTGAGTTGCAGGTAGTTGTGTGAGAAAAATGTCAGGCTGAGTCCCAAAGCCAGAGTTCACATCAACTAACTCAGGTCCTCTGGACCAAGTCCACCCTGTCTCTGACCCACTTCCTCATGTGTACACGACCAAAAATTTTAGAAAACTAACTTTTGTGAGTGCTAAGGAATGGGCCAGGCACTCTACTTAGCACATCATGCAATCATCTCAACCCTCACATCCTATCAGGGGATACTATCATTATCCTCATTTTTAGAGTTGAGAAAACTGAGGGACAGAGAGTAACATGCCAAGGATTAAGCAAGTAGTTAGATAAGAAAATAGGGTCACCACCCAGGACCCCTGGACTCCAGGACCTGAGCTTGCCTCTAAGCTGTCAGAGTGAAACTATAATGTGATTGCAGCCATCCTTGTCTTGTTCCTGATTTTATTAAGAATACTTTCTCTGTTTCTCTGCTAAAAAAGAGGGTAGATATTGGTGATATATAGATCTTTTAAAACATTGTTTAAAGGGCCCTTCTAATTAATTTTAATGTTATTTGCTTTGACTTGGAAGGAACCTATTAGTCCATGCTGTGTTTTAATAATCACTTCAAATTTATCAAATAAAGCCCAAACAAGAAGATCTAAAAGCCCCAGTGCTAGATCTGTAGCAGCTCCCCAAATTTCCTTAATCAGCAAAATCACCTGGGATGCTTATGAAAAAAAAAAATCACCCCACTTCTTTCTTGGGAATTCTGGTTCAGGAACTTGGAGTAAGGCCCAAGAACCTGTATTTTAAATACAATTTCCAAGTGATTTCAAGGAGGAAGACATATGTGCCCAAGTCAAGAGAAGGAAAACTGTGTTCTGGTGGTTTTGTAAATTAAATTTTGAAGAACATTTGAAAATTTTTATAAACCAAATGAACTATAATTTGTATCTTTCTTGTCCTCATTTTTAAAGAGTTTTATCAGGAATGAGTTTTCAATGAATAGTTGTTTGAACCTATATTGATATAATAATAATAAGTACTAAATATGTACTAGATATTGTGCTAAGAACATTACATTTATTATCTCACTTTGTCTTCATAAGACTTCTATAAAATAGAAATGTTCACTATCAAGTTATGCTAGATTCATAAAATAAATTGGATATGTTTCCTCATGTTTCCATATTCTGAAACGATTTGTGCAGCATTATAATTAGTTTATATTTTTCAGTTAAAAAGAACTCACTAGCAAAACTAGATCTTCTTGAAAGTGATGTTTTAACAAGTTTTAAAACTTATTTCCTTTCGGGGGTGGGTGGTGTGGTATAGCCAAAGCACCAACACCTTACCACCACAAGGAAAAGTGGAAAATGTGTTTTGTATTAACATAAATAATTTAACATATTTTAAGATTGCCATTAAAAACACTTAAGGTAACCTCTTATAGAATTAATCATGACATACCTACTTTTCAAACACCTACAAATAAATATTCCCATACAAATTACCAAATTTATCAAATAAAGCCAAAACAATAAGATCTAAAAAACTACTAAAAGAAAGCATTAAACAAATAAATTGAAGGGGATCAAATGTTGTATTAGTCAACATAAATGGGTTAAACCCTCTTAGTAAAAAGAAACCAAAAATCATCTCAGATAAAGTTTAAAAACACAACAACGATATATTACCTATAAGTGAAACTTAAAGCAAATGACATAGAAACATTAAGTCAAAAGATTTACTTAGGACATATGAGGTAAATGTAAATAAAATCAGAGCAGGAAAAGGACTAAAACATTGAATGTTAGCCATACTTTCATATTGATAATTAAGAATTAATAATAGTGTAAATCATAATAATTTCACAAGTCACAATAATTTCATATTTAAGTCATATTTTTGAAAGCTATTTTAATTGTAAAAGAATACATAAATGAAAATAGAGTGAGAAATTTTAATAAGGTACTTACAATCTATGATAATCACAAACAATGTGATTTGACCCATGTAATTAATAAGGTTCTAAGAGGTAAATGAGAAAGACAGAGAGGGAAACTAAACTTAGCATTCCACTGAGAATATATGCCTATGCAGTATTTCAAACTGTTATTTACTATTAGGCAACAAATAAAACTTTAATAAATTCAAAATGCATAAATTCTAGAGCCACATTATCTGACCACAACTCAATAAAAATCGAAATTACAATCGTATTCCCAAGTTGTTAGCATTAGGAAGGAAAACTAGAGGATGTTAAAAACAAAATGTCCCTGAAAGAACCTTAGGGCCAATGAAGACATTGATGTGACCATCACATCGGCAACGAAATTAGGAGGATAAATGTTGAAATGTAAAGGACAAAGCCGACATATTATTCAAAGGCAAATTCTTAGCCATCGATGATTTTCTAGTTGAGATATCAGTAAAACCAACTTTACTCACCATATGATATCTCCATCTCTGCTAGATTTAACTCTCTGACATCAAGACAAATTCTTCATAATATGCAGATCTTTGCTTGGTGCTGCATGTTTCAGGAGTAAACTCCAGAGCTCACTAGCACAACTTGGTGACCCAATTTGGGGACCAATTCTACATTTTCACAGAAGAGCAATTGGAATCATGAGCATTGAATGTCCTTACAGCCTGATTTCATTTCCAGTACCCACTTCTCCAAGTCTATAGCCAACCCATGTCCCTCCATATAATTCACTACACACTCTGCTTTTTGTTAAATAGGATGCTCCATGTAGACTTTTATTCAGTCCAAATCCTATTAATAGGATTTCAAATCCTATGAATAGATTTCAAAAATTCTTTGATGTCACAACTTGTGATTGGCATAAATCCCTGGTTTCCACAGCTGACACAGGTTCTTTTCTAAATGTGCATATTTCATTAGTCAATTCCATAGAAATGGAGGACTCAAATACCTTATCATCTTGTCTGGAGGAACTTATTTGCAGTACTCTATAAAACTCAGAAGAAAAGGATTTTTAAGTAAAGTAAAAAAGATTCTCTAATGACAGCTTGCTGCAGACAAAGAAAAGATGAAGGCTGAACCTAAGCATAGTCCCCAGGAAGGTAGGTGCCTCTGAGCAATATAGATGATTTAAGGAAGCTTTACAAAATAATGATCAGAAACACATACTCTAAAATTACACAGATCTTAAGCAAATTATTTTAAGCCTTAATGTCCTCATCTGCAAAATAAGAGAAGTACATATCTCATGGGGTTTTTTAATAAAACTTTAAGAAAATGTATGCAAAGGATATAGCATGAGAGTGGCACATAGATTTTCAATAAACGTTAATTATGAATATTAATATTGTTATCATTACTATTGGTATTTTTGAGTGACACTAAGGCTGACATGAAGAAAGCTGCTTATAGTTAATGAAGACATTCCAGATCCAAATATTTGATGCTAAAGAGAACGTGGCTAATTCAAATTGATTTGCACATGATAGACTTGGAAAAGCAATATCAGTTTTGTATCATTGCAGCTTCATGAATGTTAAATTGAGCTAATGGTACCCCCTCTTTGGCCTCTCAGAATTAGGAGCCCCTTTCCTATGCTTCCCCAGATTTAGAGTCCCAGCACTAGCCTGGTACCTCATTGGTGACCCTGTCATCTTCCTTTCCAAGGTTAAGTTTAGGAGACTGGTGAGGATCATCTAATACCCTCCTCCTTGGAGCCCTCCGTCACCATTATGTTTGCCTGTTGTGACTGTCAGCATATTGTAAAGCTACATTTCCAGAGGCAGAAGAGCCATATCAGTAAACAGTCACATCTCTGGGACTCGCCAGGCCTCTAGGTCCAAGATCCTATGCATTTCCTTTCCTTTCTATGAGAATATCACCTTCTCTCTGTCCGCCTCTAACTAATTCCGTGAATTAGAAGTGCATTTGGAGAATCTCAATAGAGCCCTTTGGGACCATTGAAGAAAAACTGGGGCTTTAAAAAGCAGGGATGGGACTGGCCACTGAAAAGTCATCAGAAAGAGCATTACGATATTAGAGATAACTGTGAGGAAAGTAGAGGCAACTACTGAGGCGGAGAAGCAGGCTCTGCCTTCCACCCTGGCCAGAGGCTGAGCAGATGGTCTTGAACAGGGGCTCTCAGAAACAACTAAAATCAACCAGACTCACCCAAGTTGGGAAAGCGGTAGTTCGAAAAGCAGCTGACGTGTCAAATAATTGAGCCCTCCAAAACAAATTAGCCCACTTCAGTTCCTTTGGCCAGCAGTTTATAAATAATAATGTATACAAATTTTAATGAAGTAGATACAGTTGCTTTTCTTTTCATTTCTCCTTCACTGGAACAGCTGAAAGAATCCCAGCAAAACATCCTGGCCCAGCAACTGTGCTAGAAATTAATTTTGGACATGTTAAGAGTGTTGTAACTTCAGTGGGGACACTGATTTGAAAAGTATGGTGAGGATGGCTAAGAGATATGTAATAGCCTAAAGGTCAGGTTGTCATGTATCCATTTATCCAGGAACATCTGCTGAGTGACTACTGTATGTCAGACACTGGGGGCATGGAGGGGAGAAGACCCAAGGGAGGAACTCTGAGATGGATTCTAGGAGGGGAGGCTGAGATTTACACAGAACAAACAGCAGTGCTGGGTAAAGGAGAGAGGAACTAGCAGTGCTTTGGGGGAACAGGTAAGGAGCTGGGCATTGAAAAACAAACAAGGCTTAGATGAGGAGAGAGAAGGAAAGGCTAATAATGATGGAGCATCCAGGCTTAGGAAAGCCCTGAGGTGGGATTATTCTTAGGATACTATGAATTATTCTTAGGATACTATGCGGCCATAAAAAAGGATGAGTTCATGTCCTTTGCAGGGACACTGATGAGGCTGGAAACCATCATTCTCAGCAAACTATCACAGGAACAAGAAACCAAACACTGCATGTTCTCACTCACAAGTGGGAGTTGAACAATAAGAACACATGGACACAGGGAAGGAACCATCACACACTGGGGCCTGTCAGCGGGTGGGGGGCTTTGATGAGATTTCAGCCAAAGTCTCATCTTTGGCTGAAATAAGGAGTTCCTTGGTAACTAGTGGATATCCTGATGTTCAGGGTCACATCCCCAACCCAACTCAGTTGAGTCTCTGGGGATGGGACCAACGCACCAGTATGCTTTTAAAATTGTTCACGTGATTCCAATGGGCAGTCAAGTTTGAAAATTATTAACCAACAGCGTCTGGAACAGTGAAATGAGACTGAGTCCTATTAAGGAAATGTAGGTTCTGGCCCCAACTTACCCACAAATTGGTACGTTAACCCTTTATTGTTTACCACTACTTAGTGACTTGAGCAAGTACATAACTTCTCGAAGTTTCAGCTTCCTCATAGTAATTACGGGATTGCTACAGATACCACATTGAAAGATCTCTGACAGTGGATTTTAACCTCTTCTGGGTCACATATCTCTTTGATAATATAAAACCTATGGATCCTCTCCTCAGAAGAATGCACATGCCCATACATAAATCTGAACCTGGTTTCTGCAAAAACTGTCTGTGGATCAGGGTTAGGAATGCTTCCTTCAAAAGAGTCTGTTATAGTTTGGCTGTATCCACACCCAAATCTCATCTTGAATCGTAACTCCCACAGTTTCCACATGTTGTGGGAGGGACCCAGTGGGAGATGATTGAATCATGGGGGTGGGTTTTTCCCATGCTGTTCTCATGATAGTGCATAAGTCTCATGAGATCTGATGGCTTTATAAAGAAGAGTTCCCCTGCACAAGTTCTCTCTCTTTGCCTTCCACCAACCATGTAAGATGTGACTTGCTCCTCCTTGCCTCCCACCGTGATTGTGAGGCCTCCCCAGCCATGTGGAACTGTGAATCCATTAAACCTCCTTCCTTTATAAATTACCCAGTCTTGGGTATGTCTTTTTTTTAAAAACACAATGACTGTTTTATTTTTACATTTACTTTTAACATTTTCTCACATACATTTTTTAACAAGAACATAAACATTGTTTCAATTTTTTAATATTTTCCTTACATACAAAATATTGTGTTTAATTATTCTTAGGATACTATGCAGCCATAAAAAAGGATGAGTTCATGTCCTTTGCAGGGACATGGATGAAGTTGGAAACCATCATTCTCAGCAAATTAACACAGGAACAAAAAACCAAACACCTCATGTTCTCACTCGTAAGTGGGAGTTGAACAATGAGAACACATGGACACAAGGAAGGAAACATCACACACTGGGGCCTGTCAGCAGGTCGGGGGCTAGGGGAGGGATACTATTAGGAGAAATACTTAATGTAGATGACAGGTTGATGGGTGCAGCAAACCACCATGGCACATGTATACTTATGTAACAAACCTGCACATTCTGCAAATGTACCCCAGAACTTAAAGTATAATAATAATAATAAAAAGAAATATTGACTTAGCCTTAGGAAATTTTTAGTTTTAAATATTCGAGTTAATCTCTTATGTCTTTATTAGCAGCATGAGAACAGACTAATACAAGGTCTGATATGCTCACATTACCTTGGCTACCGAAATGCTACTCTTGTTAAGGCTTGATTCATACCCAAGCTCTCCTCAGCCTCTCCAACTCTCTTCAGGTTTCCTTTGGATGCTACTTTCATTATGGGGTAATGGGGACAAAACTGGTTAGAAGCTCCTAGTTTCAAACAGGCAGTATAATATATACGTAAACAGAGCAAGGGGAAAGTGGAGACGAATGCATTGAAAAGAGAATGAGAACCAGATGCCTCTGTTCGGGGAAGAGTAGAGGCAAAGACAGCTGCCCGAGGGGCCTGCTCTGTGGGCTCACCTCTAATCAAGGCTCATGAGGAACAAAACTAGAGGAAAGCGAGACAGGGAATTGCAGCCTCAGAAAGCCTGGAAGTTGGAAGGGAGAGGTGAGGGAGCGCTGAAGTCAGAAAAAGAAGAAAGGCGGCAGTCTTTTCAGAAGCCTTAAAAGAAAGGAAAACCCCAGGGAATAGGCAGAACATGTCCGCCAACAGGTATCACAGATTTCCTAGCAGAACATCAGGTACGGTACTGTGGGTCAACTAAGCAGGAAAGCATCCTCCCTGAGGAATCATTTTATAAATGCTTGTCATGTGTCCATAAAGGCAGGGGCACTAATTCAAAAAGAGAAGGTTTTATGAATTTTTCCGAGGTGATGGCAAGGTAACTATTTCTCCTCCTGGTACCCAGGGCTCCCCGCTGGATCCCAGGCTGGGCTCATTTTCTTGGGGTCCTCAGCTACATCCCACTCTTGCTGTCCCCAAGCCCACCTCCCAAGCTCTTGCTCATACTGTTCACCCTACAGGTAAGTAGTCCTTTTTCCTTTTTTTTTTTTTTTTTTAATTTTCCCCTTTAAGTTGGCTTCTCAGTGCTCTTTAAAATTTAGTTTCACTACCTCTTGGGAAGTCTTTCCAGCCTCTTTCCATGCACTTCTTGGCACACAAAGTTTCTCTATCCTCTTGACTCTAAGATGTCTTTCATACTATTCCTATACTTCTTTGTCTTGTAAATGTAGCAAAAGGGGGTCATCCACCACAGCTGAGTTTTATAGGATGCAAATTATGTCAAACTGAAGTCTCTTCAGCTCTGATGAATAGTGGTGGATACGTATATTGGGGAGGAGACCATAAAGCAAATTGAGTTACCCCACACTAGTGTTTACAAAGGCGTGGGCTACAGACACCAGCATAAGAATCACCTTAATCACTTATCAAAAATATGGAACTGTCTTCGTACAAGGAAGCAGAAGTCCAGAAAGCAGAGAACAGGCCATGAATTTATTTTTTGTAATGTCCATGGGAGTTCATAGAAAAGTAGGAGACATATTTGGGCTTCCACAAGCTAGAATTTCCAAAATGGGAGTGGGGGTTTATATCAAGTCTAGATCTCAAGGAGCACAAATGTTCCAACTGACCTCTAGATGCACACTGCATTTCTCTCACTGGAAGGGAAGCCTATAGGAGTTTTATAAGCCACACAATGAACCCAGAGCTTTATGCCCTACTCTTAGAGCATGCCAGACATATACCTGAAAGTCAAAGCCATAGCAATCGACAAACTGCTCAAGGAGAGCGTAAAATAATGAAGAATTTGGTTTAAACACAAGGCATGCAGAATATCAAGCTCTTGGAAAAGAAAAGAAATAAAACTATTCCAAAGCTATTGACTCAATCTTGGAAATTAATATCTTAGCATTAAAAAGTTATCCATTGAATATCAACCTTAAAATTTGTCCCTTGAATATCGGCTTATGTATATGTGCACATATGTATACTATACATGCATATATACACACACATGCACACACACACACCATAAGCTCTGGGGAGTTCACATATAAAAAAAGTGACCTACTAGAGTATCTCAAAAATTATTTCCCATAAATTTATAAATTCCCCTCTTTTTGTAAGCAGTATAATTTGGAAATACCTACCCATCCTTAAACTTAGAGGTGAATAATTTATTATAGAATACTTAGACTTTACCAAATGTCTCAAACTGCCATCCAATATATGTACGTTCTCAGATCACAACAAACTCTAGTCTGATGTTATAAGGTCAGAGCTACATTCTAGATGTAGCAGAATGTCAGCCCTGGCCAATTCTGGAATTTCTTGATCAAGATCCATCTTTTGATCAAGGGCTACTGAGGGTTGATATATTGGAGAGTTGAGCTTTCCATTGGCCAGTGCTGGGCAGTGATGCTTTCAAACTCCAGTTCTACTCTAGCTGTTCAGTTCATAGTGCAGGAGGGTTCCTGGCATAACCAGATGAGCAAAGTTTGAAGTAAAAAAACCCTTGAAGTTCGATCATACCCTCTGTCACCTACAACCTGAAGGGATATTGCTACACTGGCCAAAGTCTCTGGTGCTATTTGTCTATCAGCCACATCTTCATTTGTTGTGTCACAGATTTGTTTGGCTGTCATATTGAACTCCAGCCTTTTTCATTTAGGAAAACAAAATGCAGGACGACTGAATTTTGTCATTACAGTTCTTAAAACTGTCTAAATGATATGAAATCGACACAAAAGAGGTAGTCACAGTTCCTTAAATGTTGCTTTAAAGTAATATCCACGTTTACATACAATGCAACTTTCTCAGTTTATCTTTATTGTCAATCAAACACCTATTATAAACAGAGCTTTTGAGTCATTGGGTAAACAGGATTCTGTAGCTGGAACATTCACTCTGGAGCTCATCCAAGAGAGGACTTCTTACCCCCTAGAGCTTCTTTTGAGGCAATAGCCAGTCTGTCTCTAAGGTCTTCACTGAGGAGCTGCGGTATCCACTCCAGGGTCCCTGTGATTCTCTCCTGGGAGACCTCAGAGTGACCCAATTCATGGCTCTCTGGCGAGGGTAGCCTTTTCATAAGTGTTCAGTCATCTGTTACTGGGGTACTGCTCATTTGCTCAACTGGATATCCCTTGCCTTAAGACATTCCAAGCATGCCAGCTCACAGTTGCAGAAGTTGCAGGGATAACAACAACAACAACAACAAAAACAATCACACAAAGTGTTAAGTGCTACAACAGTTGAACATATGACATACTATAGTTTTCATTTTGCCTGAGCAAAATGGTAAAAGTCAGGCTGGGTGTTAAAGGATGGTTAATTAGGAGCCATTTAAAACTGAACAGGCTGCATCGTAAAGGATTAGAGGCACAGCAGACCAGAAACCCCGGGAGGAAGACGAGCCACAGTACAAACAGCCACTGGGAGTCACTGTCATAGGCCACTTCCTCCCTTATGCTGGATAATGGACATTTATTTTACCTGGAATGAGGACTCTGCATGTCCCCTGAGGCAGAGAAAAAACAAACATTCTTGTTGTTTGAGACAGTCTCGCTCTGTCACCAGGTTGGAGTGCAGTGGCGCGATCTCCGCTCACTGCAACCTCCGCCTCTCGGGTTCAAGCAATTCTCCTGCCTTAGCCTCCCAAGTAGCTGGGACTACAGGTGTTTCTTTTGTATTTTTAGTGGAGACAGGGTTTCACCATGTTGGCCAGGATGGTCTCAATCATTTGACCTCGTGATTTGCCCGCCTCTGCCTCCTAAAGTGCTGGGATTATAGGCTTGAGCCACCGTGCCCAGTCCAAACTTTTGTCAAACAAGTAAAATATTGCCAAATGCAGCACTAAACTTTTCAAAACAATAAGTCTGAGAGGCAAGAATCACTATCCTCATGTCACTGATGAGGAAACTGAGATGTGAAGAGGTTAAATAACTCCTACAGGGAAATTGTAGATGGTAACGAATCCAGATGGAAGCCATCTCAGTCCTGGTGCTGTGTTCTTTTCATTGTGCCGCACTGCCCTCCTGGCTTCTCCAAGCAGGTTGCCAGTAACCACCCCATCGGTACGCTAGAAAACAAGGCTGAGGAAGTCAAGAGAGGTATCAGCCTTGGGGGCATTTCCTTGGTATCCCCTGCAGGAGCAAGCACCCATAGAAGACTCCACTGTTGTTATAATCTCACAGCAGTGTCTCAGGACTTCAAGGTGTCAGGGCCAACCAGAAGCCAGCTCTAAACAGGTTCTGGGCAACAGCAGCCCTGATAAGGGGTGGGAAGATTCCTACCACCTCTCTAAGGTGGATGGAGATAAAGCCAGGGAAGAGATTCAACTAGGGAGACCAGCTTTTCTGGTTTGCCCCACAACATTGAAGGGTTTCCCAGGGAAGCAGGACAGTCAAGGGAGCAGCTGTTGCTTCTTCTTTTTTTTTTTTTTTTTTTTTTTAGAGGGAGTCTTGTTCTGTCGCCCAGGCTTGAGTACAGCGGTGAGATCTCAGCTCACTGCAACCTCTGCCTCCGGAGTTCAAACGATTCTCCTGCCTCAGCCTAGGGGAGCAGCTTCTTTCTAGCAATGAGCCCAAGTGACTGTAGGAACCAGAGGCCGAGGGCTGGTGGGAGATCCGGTCCCAGCATTGGCTGATTCCAGGCAGTGGAAGCTGAGATTTGGGGCAATTCCTAGGACAGCATTTTAGGGCACTACAACCTCTTCCTTTGAAGAGGCCCTGATTCTTACTTTCCCAAGGCTAAACCAGGGCCCTTCAAAGAGTTGAGGAGGCTTTCAGGGAAGCTTCTGAGTTCCCAGAGAGCACAGAAGGCACCGCACACTGCAGACCCTTCATCCTACTCAGGGAATGTAGGCTGAGCTGAGTGAGACTCAAAGAAGAGGACTGCTCTCTCCAACTCCCATCAACCCCTTGTTTTATAAAACTTTCCCTCAAAGACCAAGTCCTTCATGTCACTCTTTTTCAGATGCCCATGAGAGCAAGCCTGACCTCTGGCTGGCACTCCACAAGTGCACCCCTCCTACAAACCTTCCCTACACCACCTCCCAGGAAGCCCTCCTCTCTTCTGCTTCAACTGCCTGAACCCATCATCCTCACCACCTGCCCATCATTTGCTGGGCTGTTTTCCTTGCCACTACGCTCTCCCCACTCCCCACAAAGGAACCTGTAATACAAAACAAGTTTGGTTCAATGTGATGCCCAACAAATACTTTAGTTCAGGGGAGCTTCTCATTATGTCTGGTTAGTTTGCTAAGGAAATGGGTCCTCATTCATCTGTCCCCCCACATGTGATGAAAGCAGCTCACTGCTGTTAAAACCCCATGGCTCCCTGAACCCCAGGGACTCCTTTCAATTCTGGCCCATGTGCAGATCTGCCCTTTTATTCCTCTTCCTCCTCATCCCTGACTTCTGCCCTAGTCCTAAGAAGG
The DNA here is from genome assembly GCF_000951045.1 of Mandrillus leucophaeus. Classification (NCBI taxonomy): domain Eukaryota; kingdom Metazoa; phylum Chordata; class Mammalia; order Primates; family Cercopithecidae; genus Mandrillus; species Mandrillus leucophaeus. Next base: position 1,598,270 of record NW_012100543.1, on the reverse strand, counting down.
AGATCTGTCATTAGGCGGGACCCATGAGGAGCTGGTTCTGCAAACAGAGTCCAGTCTCCTCTTTCTGTGTGCTGTCATATTTTCCTAAGGCTGCTATTATAGAAGGAGCCCCTATCCAGAAGGTGGGAGGGAAGGAGGATGGGGAGGGAAAAGATGCAGGAGCAGTGACTTGGATCTTGTGCGTTCCTGAGTTTCTCACCAGGTGAGCAGCATTTAGCAGTTTGAAAGGACATCCTATATCCTGTCTACTCAAGTCCTGTGCCTCTGTCCCTCACTCTCTACCCAGCACCCTGTAGCTATGGCACATGGGGGGACTGTTTCCTCTCTAAGTATAATCTGGGAAAGGGAAGGCAGGCGATTTTCTCTTGATGCAGATGATGTATCCAGGGCTCTCTCTCTATGTTTATTCTTTCTGGTCCAACAGTGAAAAAAATCAATTTAAAAATAGCAATTAAAAATCCCTTCTCACAGTGCATATTTGGTTACAGTAGTCTACATCATACTACCCTCCTTACAGATGTGAAATTGCCCTGAAAGCAGAGTTGTCCAGGAGTGAAATATTAAACAATTCAAACTTAAAATGTTCCAGAGGTAGAGCAAAGGGAGCTGAGGATATATAAGTAACATACTATGTAGAACCAGGAAAAACACACACGCATGAGCACACACGCGCGCGCACACACACACACAGTGTGCAGTGTACTTTTGTGACTGCTAAAACTATAACATCTGGAATGCCATTCTGGAAAACTTCCAGATGTTTTCCATGAGGAACACTTTGTAAAAATTGTTAGCCTTCTAGGCATTTGTGAATTTTGTAAGGAGAGTACACTCCCAGGCCCACATAGGAGCAAATATAGGATTATAAAGTGCTAAATGCTTTTCACAACTGTATAAGCAATAATGCGCTTTGGGTAAATATTCAGGGAAATTATTTTTACAGACTAAGCAAAAGGATATGTTGCAACCTGCAATTAGATTTGTATTTCAGAGAAATCAAGAAATGCAGGACAGCTCGTCTTAAGGCAGTTTGCCTGGGAGCCAGAGCCCCTAACCTGGGAAATGTCACACATCCTGATCATTAATGTCCTCGTTTGTAGTCATTCCAATGTTGAAAGAGGCTAGCACAGTTTCATAGCTTGTTATATTTATCTTTCTTCCCCAGGATTTTTATATTGCATTTTATAAATCCGGCTTCAATTTATATGTAAGCCTCGTAATCATTAGCATTATGTTAAAGAAAAAAAAAGGAAAGAAAAAAATGCTTGGGAAGAAAAAACACTCCAACAACAATGCTTGGGAAACCCTTGAGAGAACTGTTAGTTTTTAAAATGCATAATATATAAACATCTTAAAGGAATATCCAGAGTTTCTTTTGAAATTAGAAATTATGTGAAGCAAGGAAAGAATCATAAAAGCTTATTGATTTCCCAAACCCACTGAGTAGAAGTATTTTTAAACCATGATTCACATAAGGGATACATTTGACACATCAATAGAAACTGGAGACCAGACTCCGCACAACCACATCAGATACTGCTCCGAGCTGAGTTTGTTTATCATTACAAAGTGAAAAGAAATTTGCTTTTCCTCCCCTGCTCCCTTTCCCTTGAGAATGGTGATTTTTATTGATTTTGTCCTTTAGAAAACAGTTGAAGTTAATATGGCCATGATAAACTCATCAGAGCTATTTGCCTTTTAATTCTGCACTTTGCTGCCCATTCTTCCTATGTAGGACTTGGCCCCAAACCCAGAGACAGCCATAGCTCCGGGAGTAATTTTGTTTGGAGGCAACCTAAGGCTTTCCACTGCCCTAAAAGATTCTTCATTTGGGACCCACAGTCCCCCTGGGAAGAATCTGGGAAGGCTGAGCAATTGGAGCCTTCTTTGTAAATGGGTGGTATGCCCCATCTGGTAGCTCACACTGTGACCACAGAGGAGAGGGACCCAGAGGCTGCCTAAGGGCCCTGGGAACCATGAGACAGTCTTTCTCAGGCCTGTCACTCACTTCCTTGTCTCCTCCTTCATCTTCATTTATCATCATCACCCTCATGACATTTCCATGAGGGATTTTCTTGTATAAAAGCAACTCAATAATGAAATAGTTGCAAATCCAGGCATGGCAATAGAATGAAGTATGAGGCTTTCCCATTTTTTAATTTCCCAGAGTCCTGGTGAGCCAGCCCTGGGATCTCAGTGTCTGACTGGGACTCACTCACAGGTACAGCCATGAAAACTCAAAGGAGAAAGAGACACATTCTTTGTCACATTCAGCTGTGGAGCTCCCATCTCACCAGCTACACGGCCATTTCCTCAAGTGGTCAGTTTCTAAACACCATGCTTAGCACAGCTTACTCTGAGCTCTTGGTTGTTAATACATGAAAAGAACAGAAAGCTAAAGATATTCCAATACTACCCCAGGGCTGCTTCAAAGACAAAAGGAAAGAAATGAGAAATGGGAAAATGCCCAAGAAATCAGAAAATATCACAAGGTCAACCCACCTCGTGTAAATCAGTGCATACAGTTCCAGAGGGTCGCATAGAAACCTCACGCTCAGGTTTAATTTGCCCATCCTGAAGTATTTTTCCTAGTAGTGCCAAATGCCATAATGCTCTCTGTCAGTGATTTGAAATTATTCTATAAGCCACATATCGGGTACACTATTGTTAATGAAATGCACACAAGATGATGAACAACTTCCTTTTCCTGCTGGAGCCCCAGCTGCAACCAGTGCCTGGATCCTTCATGCTGTAAATCAGCCCTTTGTACTCCAGGAGGATTCAATGAGCTGCAGGTGTGGGCTGTGGAAGGCCGCCTGGGATTAGGTAGCAGCATTTGATATGAGATCCCAAATAGCACTGGCAATCTATGCGCCACATGCGGCCACAGGCTTTGGAGAAAGCAAAGGAAAAACGCTGATGAAATGTGGCACGGGCCCATGGAATGCAATGTCAAACTTTCACATCTGCAGGAAAAGAAAGAGAGTTCCTAATTTTACAGTGATGATGTCATTGAGAATTCAGTGACAGTGGAAATGATGGGCCAAGGTTTGCAAACTTAACCACTTAGGAGGTTGCTAACTGAAGCCTGAGCTTTTCAAGGGACAGTGTGGGTTTGTATAGAACACTGATTTGCCTTCCTGACCTGAGGAGTCACGGTGTTGGGCTGTGTGTGTGTGTGTGTGTGTGTGTATGCATGTGTGTGCACACACATTTGCACACAGGTTCTGGAGAGACATGGGGAGAGGAAAAGAACTTGTATTTGAGAGGTTATGCATTGCGCAGGCATATCAAGCTGATACTTTGCATGCCAAATGTGTCCTTAAAAATATACTGTCTCTGTGTCATTCAGCATAAAACACTGCTGATTGTCCTTAACAACAATATAATTTTAAAAGATTGATTTCAGACACTCCAAAAATTCACCAGCCAAGAAAAACTGTCATAGTTGTTCACTTTCTCCCTAATGTTAACTGTCGAAAAGAGCTTCTTTTTAAATATTTTTTTCTTCCTTGAGACTGAAGAGACATAAAAATCAGTCTGGTTTTGTTATTAGTACATGGATAAAATATATATTGAAGAAAACACATCTTTAATTTTTTAAGAGTCTGTTTTTCATTAGCTTATCTTGATAGTTTAAGTTAATCATTATTTTCAGCCATATATGATTTAGATATTATGTCATTAATTCATGTACAGTCCATCTGAGTAATGATTGTGGTTTTCTACTTTACAAATTCATCTACTTCACCAAGAAACCAAGAGAGTCAAATTCCATGCAACATCTGGTTTCCATTGAATGTAATTGCCATTTGCAGAGTTATAATCATGTGTTATTGTAAGGACCACAGTGTCAATCACTCTCCTAATGGGGAAAATTCAATGCCTAAATACCTGGGAGAACAAGAAGCTGACTTAAACAGGTGCATTCAGACACTAGGTTTTAAGTAGAATTCTAACCTACCCATTTAAATAAATCATTTTAAGGAGAAACAATATTCTTTCCATCCCCTGTAGCAAGGGAAAGCATAAAACGCAGGACTTCAATCTCCCATGCTCAATTCCAGTACTATATCATGTTTAATCTTTTAAAAAATGTACAAATATGCCCATGTCATACTGATTCCTTATGTTCCATACTCTCATGGGAACTCCCAAAGGCCAGGCAGGATTTTTGAAAACTTTCTGGGGAAGGGGCCATCTTCTGATTCTTCCTGCCTTACATCTTCTGATTCTTCCTGTCTTTTTTTCTTACGAAGAAAATAAGCCACACTTGATTTGAGAAAATATTAAACCATGCAAACTACTAAAGTCATTATAGCTTTTTCTAGCCCATGGGGTTTTTTGGGGGGATAATCACATAAGAATTTGAAAAAAATCATGAAGCACCGTGGTGGAGTGTGCAATATGTAAGCACTTTATGGCAAAAGTGAACCACATTTCCCTGACCTCATTCTCCATTGTGTTTACAAGCCAAGCCTTGTTTGAACTGGTAAATGTTTGGCCATGCATTCAGGAAACATTTCCTAAGGCAAAAATAACATGCCAGGAATTGCACTGGACATTCAGGATGCAGTGATGAATAAGACAATCTAGAGGGTGAGAGAGCACATACGCAGGTAATTACAACATCATCCAAGAAGTAGAAATAAGCCCACATATTATAGCAGCAGAGATAGGCCATTTTATCCAGCCAGCTTAAGGAGTAGTAAGTCCCAGAAGACTCCCTGGAGGAGGTTACAGCTGAACCAAGTTTTAAAGGATGGATAGAAGTGAAAGGCTTTCTATATAAAGGACTTTAATTTTAGTACCTGCTAAGGAAATGTTTATGGGAGTAAACTTTTTGATTCAATAGAAATACTATGAAAAGATAATTTACAATTCTGTTCAATTCATTCATTTGCATAGTTATATAAAGGACATTTATTATTCTATTCATTGCATACATTCTTCTCACCTATGCAAAACTTAGGAAGCATGAGAGTAGTAGTAATTCCCACAAGCAATTTTTATTATCTTTGGCATTATCATTAATGAAATACCATCTTACATTTGAGGAACACTCTGAAATCTGCAAAAGGCTTTCAACAACATTTATTTTCTTGTCACAGTAAGGTAGGAAGTGCAAGTATCAGATTAGTCTCACTGCAACTCAGATATTAAAAGGTCTTGGTGACGAAAGGGCTAGAATTCAAGTCTATAACCTCCATAACTAAGACTGCTGGGCTTAAAAACATGCAGCCTCTCACCTAGGTGAGAAAAGAAGGGAGAGCTTAGCATCTGGCCCATGGTTGATGCTAACCATGATTGAACAAACGAAAACATTTTCAGTTCTCAATTAGTCATGCAGATGGAGACGACTTTCCTCCAGAAAACCTAAACTAAGAGTTAACCTTCAGAATGATTTCTGTTGGTTTATCATGCATTTTGTGATCATATTGGCAGCAGGTTTATTCTCACAATTTTCCTTCTTTTTAAGCAACTAGTTGAGGGTTTCCACATCCTCTGAGCACTTCCAGACTTAAAGCTGATGAGATAACCCAAAAATGCCTGAAAGGATGGCAGGATGATGCAGGCTGGAATGAATAAGTACTAGTAAATAAACATATGGATAATTCATAAGTAGCAATGTCAAAATAAAATAAAATAGCCTCCCAAACAGGAAAGTAAGGACTAAAGAGACCATGTCAGTAAGTAGCATTGGTTCCAGACTCAGGGATCCCACCTTCTAGTACTGGCTCATGAATTATTTGTTTAGCCTCTACTAGCCCGTGGTTTTGTCATCTATTCAAGAGGAATCACAGACTCTCCCCCACCCAGCAAAAATACTTGTTGAGCAAATCAATGGAAATGTCTAATAGAAAGCTGTGCAAATTATAAAGCAGTAAGTAAATGCAGGGAAGTTATTATTACCCCTGACAAATTGAGAGGTGCTTCCCTTTCCATCTGAGGTTGCCAGAGATTGGTTTATAGTAACAACATCTGTCTGGTTGAGGCCCCACTGAAGATCATGAGACCCAGGGAGGAAGGAATCCAGTTTCTAGGCCTTCTGAAGTCCAGATGAAAGCTGTTTCTCAGAAAACTCTTGTTGCTTTCTGCTTTTGTTGTTGTTGTTTTGAAAGATGGTTATTTAAGTCTAAGGGGACTTTAAGGCTCCTTCCAAACAGAATCCACAGTTTCCAGAATGCCTATGTGTTTGCTATAATTTGTACAATCATGTACTGTGACATAGAGCACACAATATTTATATAAAGATGCCCTGATATTGTATTCTAAGGCTCCTCAGAAGGCAGCCATAGAGTTTCCCTGCCAGGGACGCTTTTCATCCTCAGGATCAGGGACTAGGTACTTCTTTTTGAATCTGATTCAAGCAGTCAGTAATCGCTGGGAGAATCCATGCTGCCTTCCCCCTCCCTCCCCATAACTGCAGCATTTGACAACGGATAAGCAGATAACAACATGGATGATGGAAGGCCCCTTGATGCCACTTTCTCCCAGGACATTTCTCACTCACCAAGTTTAAAAGATGGCAAATGAGAACAGTGATACTGGCCACACCTGCAGAGAAGAATGTCCTCTCAGATTAATTGTCAGGACACCTGGAATCAGCTCCAAGTTGTGCCAGTTATCAGCTGTGGGGGTCCTTAGGTAGGTTTCATAACTTTTCTTGGCCTTAGTTTACACATCTATACAATGGAGGAAATATTTCTTGCTATTACACTTTAAGTGAAGGTTGTAATAATTAAATATGTAAGTTATTTGAAAAGATAGCACAGCAGGTCAACAAATGTGTATATACCATATATCTTATAACTAAATGATTGTTAATAATTCTAAAAGGCTCTGTATTGTGTAATAAGAGCTGGCATGTATTGCATACTTGCCACGTGTTTGCACTTTTTTAAGCTGGTCACAGGCTTTAACTCATTTAATTCTCACAAGCAGCCAATGTATGCACCAGTATCATCCAACATCATTCAGGCTCAGAGAGCGTAAGTAAAAAGTAACACAGCTCACAAGTGGTCCAGCCAGGATTTGAACTTAGGAAGTCTGGCTCCAAGGCCCGTGTGCCTCACCACTATGCCATATTGCTTCTCATCCATGCAAGAATATATACATATATACATATATTTTAATACCTTTATCATGCTTACAGAAAAATTACAAAAATAATATAAAGAAGTTTTATATATTTTTTTCCTAAATTTTCCAAATGTTAACACTTTAGCACATTTACTTTATCATTCTCTCTTTCTCTAGACCAACATGCATATTTACATTTTTCTGAATCCTTTGAGAGTAAGTTGCAGACGTGATGCCCCTTTATGTTTAAATATCTCTGTATATTTCCTAAAACAAGGACATTCTCTTGTACAACCACAGTATAATTATTAAAATCAGAAATTAACCTTGATACAGTAGTATTGTCTAGTCTACAGATTATATCCACATTTTGCAAAATATCTCACTAGCATCCTGGATAGCAAAAGTTTTGTGGGTTTGGTTTTTTGTTGTTTTTTTCTTCCAGAACTTTTTTTTCCTGGATCTTATCCAGGATCACACATTGCATGACCCTGACATTTTTGAAGACAACTGGGTTTGGGCTTCTCTGATGTGTCCTGATTAGGTCCAGGTTGTGCATTTTTAGCCAACATACCACAGAAGTGATGACGCATCCTTCCCTGTGCATTTTATCAGGAAGCATGTGATATCTATTTGTCACATTACTGGTGAGGTTAAAAAAAAAAACACATATTTTTAAACTGTGTACCTTGTTTACAAGGTAACATGTATCTCCACTGCCCAGGAAGCTCCCTAACGGTGAAGTGGGGCTCCCTTCATGTCTACATCCTCTGCCAGCCTGACACAGCACTGCACATTGGCTCTGTGCTTAGTAAACTCTTGCTTTGCTTTTTCCTTTTTGATCCATTTCTCCCGGTGATTCTTTCATGTCTACTCCTTATAATGACAGAATCAAGGCAAAAGCCTATCTGTTCATTCATTCTGCAACCAGGATGCCCACTCAATTTACAGAGCTCCTTGTCAGGCTCTGAATCAGTTACTGGAAGAATACAGAGGTAAATAAAACATAGCCCCACTGTCCTCCAGGAGATGGTGTCACCTAAGCCAGCCCCTATAGCAGAGAGAGAATGGTGAACTCGTCCTTCTTCCACCATCCCAGGATCTCCAGCCTCAAGACCTTTTCTCCCCCACTTCCACCTCCATTTTCCCACTTTACTTCTCAACAGTCAGGATCCTGTCTTCTGTCTCACCAATTACCCAGTAGTTAAGTGTCAGACTGTCAGAGGCTTCTGGTAAGATGATGTGTTTCCTTCCTGATAACATGTTTGCTTACTAGTAGCAGTTTCCTAGAAACAGGGACTTAACTAAAGGAATGATCCAGTGGTAGGATGTTCAGGAGGCAGGAAGGCTTCTAAGCAGCAGTGCCCTTCAGATTCTTCCACACTGCACAGCAGAGTGGTATCCCCTGCCCCTTTGCTCTGTGGATGTGACCTCTATTAAGAACTGGTCTCACTGTCCCCCTCACCCAGGACATGCAGAAGTCCCAGGATGGACTGCACACCAGAACTCTCCAAGAAGCAGGTTAGTGAAGAAAAGAAAGAAATGTGATTGACACCATCTTTATGTCACTAAAAATGTATAGTTTCTGCCTTTGATCTAATTAGTAAATGCAGGATCAAGTTGCCTTTTCATTTATTGAAAGCCTGGCTCTATGAGGGGACAAGTTTCAGGTGAGCCAGAGAGAAATCAGGAAAAACATGCCCCCTGCCCTCCTGGAGTTTGTAGTTTAGCCCCTCACGCCTCCACCACCAGCAAACGCAATGGGTGTTGGCAAGCTTGTCAACATGTCATCACCTGCTGATGTGGTACAATAGCCTTTGACAAGTGCACGTGTTACTGTCGAGTCACAGCCAGTAATTAAGGTGAAAAGTCAACACAAACTACTGCTTTCACAGAAAGCAGTCTCACTCTGCTGTCTAGGATCAGGGCAGATGCAGGGCCACTACGGCAGTACAGACAGTACTCCTATATAGGAGCAGGAGGGGTTAAGAACATGGCAGCCGACCAGGAGCGGTGCCTCACGCCTGTAATCCCAGCACTTTGGGATGCCGAGGCGGGTTCACAAGGTCAGGAGATCAAGACCATCCTGGCTAACAGGGTGAAACCCTGTCTCTACTAAAAATACAAAAAATGGGCCGGGCATGGTGGCGGGTGCCTGTAGTCCCAGTTACTCGGGAGGCTGAGGCAGGAGAATGGCAGGAACCTGGGAGGCAGAGCTTGCAGTGAGCTGAGATCCAGCCACTGCACTCCAGCCTGGGCGACAGAGCGAGACTTCATCTCAAAAAAAAAAAAAAAAAAGAACATGGCAGCCTCTCTGCTGGTGATACCCAGGTCAGGCCAAACAGGGTCTGCAGTGGACCTCCAGCAAACCCCAGCAGACCTGCAGAAGAGGGGCCTGACTGTTAGAAGGAAAAATAACAAACAGAAAGGAATAGCATCAATAATAAAAAGGACATCCACTCAGAGACCCCATCTGAAGATCACCAACTTCAAACACCAAAGGTAGATAAATCTGCAAAGATGAGGAAAAACCAGCACAAAAAGACTGAAAATTCCAAAAACCAGACTGCCCCTCTCCTCCGAAGGATCACAACTCCTCGCCAGCAAAGGAACAAAACTGGACAGAGAATGAGTTTGACGAATTGACAGAAGTAGGCTTCAGAAGGTGGGTAATAACAAACTCCTCCCAGCTAAAGGAGCATGTTCTAACCCATCACAAGGAAGCTTAAAACCTTGAGAAAAGGTTAAATGAATGGCTAACTAGAATAACCAGCGTAGAGAAGAACAGACTGATGGAGACAGAACATCTGATGGAGCTAAAAAGCACAGAACGAGAACTTCGTGAAGCATACACAAGTATCAGTAGCTGAATTGATCAAGCAGAAGAAAGGATATCAGAGATTGAAGATCAACTTAACGAAATGAAGCGTGAAGACAAGATTAGAAAAAAAAGAATGAAAAGGAACAAACAAAACATCCAAGAAATATGGGACTATGTGAAAAGATCAAACCTACGTGTGATTGGTGTACGTGAAAGTGATGGGCAGAATGGAACCAAGCTGGAAAGCACTCTTCAGGATATTATCCAGGGGAACTTCCCCAGCCTAGCAAGAAAGGCCAACATTCAAATTCAGGAAATACAGAGAACACCACAAAGGTATTCCTCGAGAAGGGCAACCCCAAGACACATAATTGTCGGATTCACCAAGGTTGAAATGAAGGAAAAAATGTTAAGGGCAGCCAGAGAGAAAGGTCAGATTACCCACAAAGGGAACCCCATCAGACTAACAGCAGATCTCTCTGCAGAATCCCTACAAGCCAGAAGAGAGTGGGGGCCAATATTCAACATTCTTAAAGAAAGGGAATTTCAACCCAGAATTTCATATCCAGCCAAACTAAGCTTTATAAGCAAAGGAGAAATAAAATCCTTTACAGGCAAGGAAATGCTGAGAGATTTTGTCACCACCATGCCTGCCTTACAAGAGCTCCTGAAGGAAGCACTAAATATGGAAAGGAACAACCGGTACCAGCCACTGCAAAAACATACCAAACTCCAAAGACCATCGACACTATGAAGAAACTGCATCGACTAATGGGCAGACTAACCAGCTAGCATCATAATGACTGGATCAAATTCACACACAACAATATTAACCTTAAACGTAAATGGGCTAAATGCCCCCAATTAAAAGACACAGACTGGCAAATTGGATAGAGTCGAGACTCTATTTGTGCTATATTCAGGAGACCCATCTCACATGCAAAGACACACATAGGCTCAAAATAAAGGGATGGAGGAATATTTACCAAGCAAATGGAAAGCAAACAAAGCAGGGGTTGTGATCCTAGTCTCTGATAAAACAGACTTTAAACCAACAAAGACCAAAAAACACAAAGAGGGGCATTACATAATGGTAAAGGGATCAACGCAACAAGAAGAGCTAACTATCCTAAATATATATGCACCCAATACAGGAGCACCCAGATTCATAAAGCAAGTTCTTAGCAACCTACAAAGAGACTTAGACTCCGACACAGTAATAGTGGGAGACTTTAACACCCTACTGTCAATATTAGACAGATCAACGAGACAAAAAAATTTAGAAGGATATTCAGGCCTTGAACTCAGCTCCGGACCAAGCAGACCAAATAGACATTTACAGAACTCTCCACTCCAAATCAACAGAATACACATTCTTCTCAGCACCACATCACACTTATTCTAAAATTGACCACATAATTGGAAGTAAAACACTCCTCAGCAAATACAAAAGAATGGAAATCAAAATAAACAGTCTCTCAGACCACAGTGCAATCAAATTAGAACTCAGGATTAAGAAATGTACTCAAAATTGTACAACTACATGGAAACTGAACAACCTACTCCTGAATGAGTACTGGGTAAATAACAAAATTAAGGCAGAAATAAATAAGTTCTTTGAAACCAATGAGAACAAAGATACAATGTACCAGAATCTCTGGGACACAGCTAAAGCAGTGTTTGGAGGGAAATTTATAGCACCAAATGCCCACAGGAGAAAGTAGGAAAGATCTAAAATCGACACCTAACATCACAATTAAAAGAACTAGAGAAGTAAGAGAAAACAAATTCAAAAGCTAGCAGAAGAAAAGAAATAACTAAGATCAAAGCAGAACTGAGAAAGATAGAGACATGAAAAACTCTTCAAAAATCAATGAATCCAGGAGCTTGTTTTATGAAAAGGTTAACAAAATAGATAGATCACTAGCCAGACTAATAAAGAAAAAAACGGAGAAGAATCAAATAGATACAACAAAAAATGATAAAGGGGATATCACCACTGATCCCGCAGAAATACAAACTACCATCAGAGAATACTATAAACATCTCTACACAAATAAAGTAGAAGTTCTACAAGAAATTGATAAATTACTGGACACAGACACCCTCCCAAGATTAACCAAGAAAAAGTTGAAGCCCTGAATAGACCAATAACAAGTACTAAAATTCAGCCAGTAATTAATAGCCTAGCAACCAAAACAAAAGCCCTGAACCAGACGGATTCACAGCCGAATTCTACCGGAGGTGCAAAGAGGAGCTGGTACCATTCCTTCTGAAACTATTCCAATGAATAGAAAAAGAGGGACTCCTTCCTAACTCATTTTATGAGGCCAGCATCATCCTGATACCAAAACCAGGCAGAGACACAACAAAAAAAGAAAATTTCAGACCAATCCCTGACGAATATCGATGTGAAAATCCTCAATAAAATACTGGCAAACCAAATCCAGCAGCACATCAAAAAGCTTATCCACCATGATCAAATCGGCTTCATCCCTGGGATGCAAGACTGGTTCAACATATGCAAATCCATAAACAAAATCCATCACATAAACAGAACCAATGACAAAAACCACATGATTATTTCAATAGATGCAGAAAAGGCCTTTGGTAAAATCCAACAGCTCTTCATGCTAAAAACTCTCAATAAACTAGGTATTGATGGAATATATCTCAAAATAATGAGTTATTTATGACAAACCCACAGCCAATATCATACTGAATGGGCAAAAGCTGGAAGCATTACCTTTGAAAACTGGCACAAGACTCTCACCACTCCTATTCAACATAGTATTGGAAGTTCTAGTCAGGGCAATCAAGCAAGAGAAAGAAAGAAAGTGTATTCAAGTAGGAAGAGAGGAAGTCAAATTCTCTCTGTTTGCAGATGACATGATTGTATATTTAGAAAATCCCATAGTCTCAGCCCAAAATCTCCTTAAGCTGATAAGCAACTTCAGCAACGTCTCAAGATACAAAAAAAATCAACGTGCAAAAATCACAAGCATTCCTATACACCAATAACAGACAAACAGAAAGCCAAATCATGAGTGAACTCCAACTCACAATTGCTTCAAAGAAAATAAAATACCTAGGAATACACAAGGGATGTGAAAGACCTCTTCAAGGAGAACTACAAACCACTGCTCAAGGAAATAAGAGAAGACACAAACAAATGGAAAAACACTCCATGCCCATGGATAGGAAGAATCAATATCATGAAAATGGCCATGCTGCCCGAAGTAATTTATAGATTCAATGCTATCCCCATTAAGCTACCATTGACTTTCTTCACAGAATTAGAAAAACTACTTTAAATTTCATATGGAACAAAAAAAGAGCCCGTATAGCCAAGACAATCCTAAGCAAAAAGAACAAAGCTGAAGGCATCACGCTACCTGACTTCAAACTATACTACAATGCTACAGTAACCAAATAGCATGATATTGATACCAAAAGAGATATATAGACCAATGGAACACAACAGAGGCCTCAGAAATAATGCCACACATCTACAACCATCTGATCTTTGACAAACCTGACAAAAACAAGCAATGAAGAAATTATTCCCTATTTAATAAATTTATTTATTAATAAATAGGGAATAAATATGCAGAAAACTGAAACTGCACCGCTTCCTTACACCTTATACAAAAATTAACTCAAGATGGATTAAAGACTTAAACATATGACCTAAAACCATAAAAACCTTAGAAGAAAACCTAGGCAGTACCATTCAGGACATAGGCATGGGCAAAGATTTCATGACTAAAACACCAAAAGCAATGGCAACAAAAGCCAAAACTGACAAATGGGATCTAACTAAACTAAAGAGCTTCTGCACAACAAAAGAAATCATCATCAGAGTGAACAGGCAGCCTACTGAATGGGAGAACATTTTTGCAATCTATCCACGTGACAAAGGGCTAATATCCAGAATCTACAAGGAACTTAAACAAATTTACAACAACAAACCAACCCCATTAAAAAGTAGGCAAAGGATATGAACAGACACTTTTCAAAAGAAGACATTTATGCAGCCAACAAACATATGGAAAAAAAGCTCATCATCACTGGTCATTAGCGAAATGCAAATCAAAACCACAATGAGATACCATCTCACGCCAGTTAGAATGGCAATCATTAAAAAGTCAGAAACAACAGATGCTGGAGAGGATATGGAAAAATAGGAATGCTTTTACACTGTTGGTGGGAGTGTAAATTAGTTCAACCATTGTGGAAGACAGTGTGGGGATTCCTCAAGGATCTAGAACCAGAAATACCATTTGACCCAGCAATCCTGTTACTCAGATTATAAGTCCTTCTACTTATACCCAAAGGATTATAAGTCATTCGACTACAAAGACCCATGTACACGTATGTTTATTGCAGCACTAGTCACAATACCAAAGACTTAAAACCAACCCAAATGCCCATCAATGATAGACTGGATAAAGAAAATGTGGCACATATATACCATGGAACACTATGCAGCCATAAAAAAGGATGAGTTTGTGTCCTTTGCAGGGATATGGATGAAGCTGGAAACCATCATTCTCGCAAACTAACACAGGAACAGAAAACCAAACACTGCATGTTCTCACTCTTAAGAGGGAGTTGAACAATGAGAACACATGGAGACAGGGAGGGGAATATCAAACACTAGGGCCTACTGGGTTGGGGAGCTAGGGGAGGGATAGCATTAGGATAAATACATAATGTAGATGACAGGTTGATGGGTTCAGCAGACCACCATGGCATGTGTATACTTATGTAACAAACCTGCACGTTCTGCATGTATATCCCAGAATGTAAAGTATAATTTTAAAAGAAAAGAAAAATCATAAAAAAATAAAATAAAATAAAAAGAAATAAACAAAAGACCATGGCCTTTGGATTTCAATGGTTGGATTTCAGTGCCAACACTAACAAGCTGATGAACCCCAGATAAATGATTTAACTGGGCTAGATAAATCTCCTCACTTGTAACACTGGAATATTAATAGAACCTATCTCAAAATGTTGTAAGGAATAAATGAGATGTAAACTGTCTAGCTCAACTGACAGGCAAATGATAAGGTTCCAGGAGCTGACAGAATTATTAAGATGTCTTTGCCTTTCTAGAATTAAGGGCTAAGAACAATGTCTCTCAACCCCCACTCTCAGATTGGTCCAGAATTTCCAACCAAAGGGCTTCAAAGGGCACTGTGCTATGAAATTCACACTGAAATTCACACCCATGTTTGTATAACACACTACAAATGCCTAAGAAAATCTGAAATTCCTCTCTCAAAGATTGGAGTACGGGCCGATACCCCCTTGCCCTAGGAATCTCACTTAAGAATCTTCTTTATGAAGTATCACAAATATCCAGGGGATAAATACACCAGACTCAGCTGGAATTTGTGGGCACTTCACCATTACAAAGGAATCTTTTTGATTGCCTCTGTTGTAGAGTTGTAGAAATTTGGGAGGGTTGTTTGCACTTTTTTTTTTTGGCACTTTTTAAAAAAAGTTTATATTTTGCCTCTTTTTCATTATTTCTAGGTAACTTTATTTTCAATCATTAGAGTGCTATTTGGCTTTTGAGTATTCTTTACACATTTAACCTTCTATCTATCTAAACTTTTACTTTCTGATTTCCATTTTCTCTTATTTCTCCTTGTTCCACAGTTTTACTTTTTTATTTCTCTAAGTCTTTTGGTATACGTTTACTTCCCTTTTCTGTTTGGCCAAAATTTCTTTTTAACTTTTCAGTTATCTTCAGATATTTTAATCACTTTATCTTTTTCTTTTTTTATATATATATATAAAGGTTACATCGAAGCATTCCATCATTTTGTTTCTTGTCTTTCTAAGTGTAAGACTTTCCTCCTCTTATTCACTTGATTCTTTAGGCCTTTAATTTCTAAATGTTTTATTTTTATCATTTGTCTTGTGGCTTCACCTCCTTTAAACATTTTGATTTTAGCATTGGTCTATAATGTCAGGCAGAAATCTTTGCCTTGCTGTGGTGCAAAAGTTGTGAAGTGAAGGATTAGGGAGGGAGTCTATCCCCTCACCCTGTCTGCTCCTCTAAACTGTGCCTCTGGGGCCCCTGAATTGGATTCCCATCAATTTCTAAGTCAATCCTGAAAGTCTTAACCTAAGTAATGTGTGAAGCCCTCAGGTTTAAATTCCTTCCTTGAGACAATAGGGTTTCTATTACATACATTACACACAGTTCATCCCTTTTATGAGGTGGCCATGGCCCAGCCTGGGGTCATTCATTGCCTACTCTGCCAGAGTACTCTGCCAGGAAAGCAGGGAGCTGCCCAACAGACAAGAGGGGTGAGAGGCACATGGCTTCAAAACTGTTTTGTCCTTGACACCAGCCCAATCATTCAAATCAGAGGGTGCTGGCTGCTCTGGAAAAGTCTTGCCATAGACTCAACCATCAAGAGAGTACACTGGTCTGGAGGAAGGTCATCCTGGCTCACAGCCTAGGGTTCAGAATTTGTATCCATCTCAAAGTAGCAATCAGAATTCCAGTATGGAGTAAAATTAGAACAGGATATGCCATATTCTAAGTTATTATTGTGGCATCCAAATAATCGAACTTCATAGCCAATGAAATGAAAATAATCATTTTAATCTGAACAATACTTAGGTCTTTCCATATCCTCCCCATTCCCTATCTCATATGATCTTCATATGTAAGCCATTAGAAATAAATGATCAATGAATGTACCTGAGGACAAAGAGTAGGCGGCAGAGCCAGAACCAGAACCCAGGTCCCTGCCTTCCCCCAGCATTCTTCCTACTGTGTCAGTGCCAGGCCACCTCTTAATGTTACCCACAGCAAGAACCTCCACACCAACGAGGAGAATGTGTCTGCCCACACAGCATCATTTCAGGAGCCATAGCCCACTTGCAAGTTGGGTCCTGAAACTATTTTCTATCTGAAAACAGACCAGGGACACATCAACTTGACAAGGGCAAGGGCAAGAAAGAATGATGTAACTGGACACCTGTGTGACACAGATTTATCCCAAGAAGGAGAAGCAAGCCTGGAATATGGTAGCCAAACAAAGCACCTCCACTCCTCCAAGAAAAGTCTCCCCACAAAGTTCTGCCCCATCAGAGCCTGACTCCTGTTGATCAGGGAGCTCCATCATGGGACCACAACTTTAACATTTCTGTGTTTTAAAAAAAAAAAAAAAAAAAAAAAGTTGCTACAGAGGTCCTAATTTTCCAAACTTGGTCTTTAAACAATATATCTATGTCCAGTATCTGGGACAAAACTTAGCCTCAGGGTTCCAGGTCACTGAACATTATATAACATTGATTGAAACTTTTTGTGGAACAAACAAATTAACTTCCTGAATGAAAAATACAACCTTACCTATTACGGAAAAGTAAATCCCAAATGTAAAATTTATCTCTAATAGTCTATCAGGAAAAAAATCCAAACTCAATACCCCTTTGCCTATTGAATAACACTAATCCCGTGCAATCACTCTTTGGTAACCCCGCTTGTCTCTAGTTTGACTCCAGCTTGTTAAAACTAACTCATTTTTCTTCTATGAAAGATGCAATCAGTAGTAAGGAGACTGGAACTCTGGTGATCCTGCTAATCAATCTATGTTCCACAAATGAAAACACTCCCCAATTGGTAATTAGTTTCAATGATGAAGTAATTAAATATTTCACTCTGCATTCCCTCTGGTCTGCATCTGGGGCTTTATAAATGTTACATTTTCCAAGCCCCCGCATGCAATCTTGTTTTATTTATGGCTGCGCCTTTACAAGCTCTCTGAAATTCTATCTAAACAGCACAAAGGCAAAGGGAAACTTGACAATTAAGTGTTGAACTTGATCATTCCCGTCAGCCAGGCCAGGTAACACAGACACACCTGATCCATACTTGGCCCCGAGTTATCAAAAAAACATGATTACATAGTTTTAGGAGTTCAAGACATAAAAGTGGAAGCCAAATGTTTTCTTATTTAACCTTGATGAAGTGCTTTGGGGACATGAGAGATGAGCCTGAGTCTTCCAAACAGATGTCTGTCTCGGTTTGATTTCATAACAATGGCTCCTCTCCTGGAGTTCCCTCCACCATTAAAATGCAGCACTCATATCCAATGGAGGAATGAAAAATGCCAAGGCCGTAATGATTCAAAATTGCACTTTTAGTTGCCTGACCAAGATGGAGTATGACATGTTACCAAAACCCATTTCTTAACATTTAACATTTATTCAAATAATTGGCTGTTGTGGATACATATGCCAGAAGTTGAGGCCAAATGGTTTTGTTAAGAAATCTTTCATCTTTCTCTTCATATGCGTGGTCAGTCATCAACTGGTTATTATAAGGAGCCGTAAAAGGATCCAGAATGAGCAGTCCTCAAGGCTTGAACGCCAGAGCCATTGATTACATGAAATTTTTGGTACTGCCTCACAGTCACTCCCTACCCATTGACCTCTGGCAAATTGCCGTTGGCAATAAGTAACCATGTGCATTTTTTAGGTCCCTATCGTCGTTCAAACTCTTTAAGTTTTATAATTTTAAAATGACAGCCACAAACTCCTATCTCTAAAGAATTATCGAAGGGCAGTGGGAGAAGAAAGAATAAACCAAATCCATGTGCTCTTTCAGGTCAGGGAAAACATAAATAATGTGCTTTGTCCCAGAGGAAATCCTAACTAACCAGGCATAGATGAGAACCAAATAAGAAGGGGTGAAATGAGCAGCACATCGTCATAAAGAACAAGATTGCATTTAAACTCATCGATGCGTAGTGAAAAGAATCCTACTCTAGGAATCGGAAGGCCTGGCCTTTAGTACCCAATAGCCATCCACCTTGACAACTCCAAGAGCTGCCTGAGGTAATGGCAAACTCTCCCAACAGGGCAATTGGGTGCATGTTCTCTCAGGTCCATGCCCCCCACACTGACATGCTATATTTCCAGGAAATGTTCCCAGGCTCCAAAAACAGGAAAAGGAAGCATTGCCCACTAAGCAGTAAGGCATCTTAATCTCCCAGCTGAAAAATTCACTAATGATACTAGTAGCAGTACTAGTAGCAGCAACAGAAAGAGCAGCTGCCATTGATTAAGTGAATACCTACTAGTTACAGGTACTACACTAAGCATGTTTTATAAATTATCTCATTCAATCCTCACAACTCTATGAGGTAGGCACCACTGTTCACCTTTTAAACATTAGGTGTAGTTTAAGTAGCTTGCCCAAAGTCAAAGTCACAGGGTTAACAAGTAACAGCATTTGAATTTGAACTTTCATTAGTCTGACTCCAAAGCCAAACCTCTTAATTGCTACATTCATCTACCTTCACACATGCAAACTTACAAAATGGGGTGCTCAGAAATCTGCAGTTTAGTTGTTAGCAGACTCTCTAATGATACCTTTGTAGTCCATAAAAAACACCCATTTGCATGTGGGCATTTAATATATGTGTGTGTATATGTGTGGGCATATATGTATATACATATATATGTGTGTGTGTACATACATATATGTATGTTAAAAATTCTCTGATTCCTAGTAAAACTTCATAATAAATTACTGTGTTAAAATTTTTAAATAATATTTCTTAAACCAGATAATATTGAACATATTATAATTAAACTAATTCATTAAGGGATACTATTAACATTTACACTTCCAAGATACCAGATTTTCAAGATTTTTCTTATAAATGTGTGTAATAGGCACATCTTGAAATTATTTTAGAGTTTTAGTTGTTAAATTAGTATTTGAATGTTTCCATTTTGCTATCATATTCTTAAATTTTCAATGCTTCTATGCAACTTAACAATGTAGATGATTTTCTGAAACTGTAAATCCTACAGTCCCCTTAAATACTTGTCATGTACCATATAACAGTGTTTCACTCAGCAACCACATATATGACAGTGGTCCCATAAGATTATAATACCTTATTTTTACTGTATGTTTTCTATTTTTAGGTATGTTTAGGTACACAAATACCACTGTGTTACAATTGCCTATAGTATTCAGTATAGTAACATGCTATACAGGTGGGTATCCTGGGATCAAATAGGCTATAGCATGTAGCCTAGGTGTGTAGATGGCCACACCATCTAGGTTTAGTAAGTACACTCTATGATGTTTGCACAATGACAAAATCACCAAATGACACATATTTCAGAAGGTATCCCTGTAGATGAATGATGCATGACTGTACTTCATATTTAAATACCTTTAATTTTTACAGATATTTATTTCTCCACTATAAAGGTCATTCTGATTTAACCTAAAAAATTCAGAAGACTCATACAATAAGCAGAGTAGTCAAAATATGTCACTAATTTGGCAATATAATGAAGAACGTCTCAAGTTACATTTGTCTATCTCCCAAATTCTTATCTTCCTCAGCCTAAACGTTTTTTCCCTTGGCAAATATATTAAATGGAACAATGATGCCAACAAAAAACTTATGCCAGACATCACTCTAAAACCTCCCTCTTATGAAGAAAAAGATTTGAACATGCTTATGTACCTGCAAGTTCAAAACAAAGACCAAAGGTATTTTTTAATTTGACAAATAAAAATTATACATATTTATAGTGTACACATGATATTTTTAAGGACCAAAGTTCTTTCGTGAATTTGGTTACAGCAATATAAGATCAGTTTAAGAATCTTCTTTCAAGGTCGATTAAAGCTATGAACAGAATACCTCAAGAAATTGCAGAACTGGCCATTTTACCAACCTGAAAGATTATCAGCACTGTGTTTGGGGCCAAAAGAAAGAAGAGTAATTCTTTTGAATAAACTTCTGAATAATACTTTTGAATAACACTGTTAGTAGACAACATATCAAATGACCTAGACATTAATCTAAGAGATCATTAAAACATGTTATGTTTGTTTGTTTGTTTGTTTGTTTTTGAGATGGAGTCTCGCTCTGTCACCCAGGCTGGAGTGCAGTGACACAATCTTGTTTCACTGCAACCTCCACCTCTTGGGTTGAAGCGATTCTCCTGCCTCACCCTCCCGAGTAGCTGGGACATGCCACCACGCCCAGCTAACTTTTTGTATTTTTAGTAGAGACAGGGTTTCACTGTGTTAGCCAGGATGGTCTCAATCTCCTGAGCTTGTGATCCACCCGCCTTAGCCTCCCAAAGTACTTGGATTACAGGTGTGAGCCACTGCACCCAGCCTAAAACATGTTTTACCTTGTATTTATGAATGTACAGACAATAGTAACTGTTAGATTAATAACACTAGTTAATACTAATGAGGAAGAAATGGTTGGAAAAATACTATTTGTTCTATAGAAGAACATCAATACAAACTATTGGAAGTAAAATAAATATTTAAGGTGTTAAAATCAATACTTTGTAAGTCTGTAGCAAATCTGATATGAAGGAAAAGTGATGTTGGTTTGTGATCTGAAGGGGTCTTGCTGCAATGATAGGACAATAGGACAACAGGTTTTACATCTCCCTCAACATCTGACATCATGGGATTCAGATAAGAGCTTTATTCACAGGGTCTCCTATACAAACATCTGAATTCTATATTAAATCATGTTATCATCATGGTGATCCTAATAAAATCCATGCACTAAAGTTTATACAAAGAAATTTGATCACAATATAATTCTACGTTGTTTTAAATAAAATTATCTTAGCTGTCCAAAAGAAAAATTTTAAAGAGGTTATGAGCTAGTAAAGAAAAAAAATGTTCATGGGATGAAGGAGAGAAATAAGCTCCACTTTGCAGATTTGCTTAAGGATAATTATTAGCTTCCAGGAGTAGTTTGACACCTGAATTAACTTAATCAGAAATTGCAAAGTCCCCATGAAAACATACTAAAATACATTTATAAGGCTTATGGATTCAAAGCAAAAACTCACCTTTGAAAAACGAAGTTAACAAAATAGTTCATTAATATTTAAGTAATACTTTGAATACTAATTGTTTGTTTGAATACTTAATAACTAAGAATTACTAAGAGTAGTAGACCAACATATGTAAAAATTATCATTTTAGAGTTATATATTCAATTGGATTTAAAATCCAATTATATTCTCATAAGAAATTTCAGCATTACATCTACCAATGAAAAAAGAAAAAAGGATCCTGTTAAATTTAAATAAAGGATCATGTCTTTGATGTTGTAATTTTAAACTTTAAAGAGACTAAATCACCCATAGTCTGGCTAAGGGAAAGAAAAGGTTTCTATTCACTAGAAGACAATAAATTGATATGAAAACTCTTCTACCATTTTCCATACCACTGAGCAAGCATTATTTCTTTGAGAATTTGTGTAAACATCATTTATCTTAAATGACGACTTAAGAATTTGAAGGCATCATCATTAAAAAGTATTGATGAGGACTTGTGTGCAGCCATTTCAAGAATAAAAACTGTGTTTAAAAAGTTATGACCAAAGAAATAAGTTTTAAAATACTAGAATTTGTTATATTTTCTCTAATAATATATTAATTTTTATCACAATGATAAAATATAATGTGATAAATGTTCTCTCCAAGCCCCACATAGATGCCTCCTAATCCTGTCCAAGTTAGTCTGTACACATATTTTTCTTACCTGAGTGTTCCATATTTTGAAAGTATATGTGAAGCATTGATTTATTCTAAAATTCTTGTTTTACAGGGGAAAAAAGAAACATCCAGAGAGGTTTCGTGTCAACAACTAATAGGGATAAAAGCCAAGATCAGAATCCAGAATGCCCTACTTTTACCCAGCCAGCATTGCTCTGATTGGGAACGCTGGATACTAAAGTGTACTTTATCCTAAACAAACATGAGCCCTCCTGTCCATCCTCCCAAAATCAGCCCTACATCTTCCACCTCCACGTCTCTGGTCATGCCAATCTCCCCAGCTGGAATCCCCTCTCTCTCTCCTGTCCATTGCTAGTTTCTCATCCCTAAATGCCACTTACCTGACCATGCTGAGCCACACGGCTCTGTCCGTCCGAACATTGCTGGTGTCCACTATCCCAGTCACCCATACAGCATTTCCTCAGAACACAACGGCTGGTTCCATTTACCCATCTATTCCATCCCTGTAACTAGGCTGAGTCAGGGATTGCTTCTAAACTTTCTGCAAATCCTTAGTTCCTCTAGAAAATGCCTCATAGGTGCTTGTGATGGTTAATATTGAGTGTCAACGTGATTGGATTGAAAGATGCAAAGTAATGTTCCTGCGTGTGTCTCTGAGGGTGTTGCCAAAGGAGATTAACATTTGAGTCAGCAGACTGGCAGAGGCAGACCCACCCTCAATCTGGGTGGGCACCATCTAATCAGCTGCCCGTACGGCTAGAAAAAAGCAGGCAGGAGAAGATGGAAGGACCTGACTTGCTGACTTGCTGAGTCTTCCAGACTTTGTCTTTTTTCCACACTGGATGCTTCCTGCCCTCAAACATCAGACTCCGAGTTCTTCAGCTTTTGGACTTTTGGACTTACACCAGTGATTTGCCAGGAGATCTTGGGCCTTCAGCCACAGACTGAACGCTACACTGTCGGCTTCCCTACTTCTGAGGTTTTGGGACTCAGACTGGCTTCCTTGCTCCTCAGCTTGCAGAAGGCCTATTGTGGGACTTCACCTTGTGATCGTGTGAGTCAATTCTCCTTAATAAAATCCCCTTCATACATACATCAATCCCATTAGTTCTGTTGTTCTAGAAAACCCTAATGCAGTGCTCATCAAATAATCAATTAGTTAATTGACCACAGACTTCAAATACCTTCCATTGTCTCCTAGAATCCTAGATCTGTAGACAGTTGGGGCTGCAAAATCTAAGAAGATTCATGTACCCACTACTGTTCATTCTGTGATAAGAACTCTGTGGCCTAGATGGAGGTCACACAGCTAGAAAATAGTAGCCTTGAGAACAAGCCAGGTATGACTGACTCCAAACAAAGCACATACTGCACTATCTTAATTTTTAAAGTTCATTGTAAACATATTTATTTTACAAGCAAAAGAAAGCTAATATGAAGACTTCATAATTCCAAACTTCTTTAACTAATTCAGTGTCAATTCTAAAATAATTCCTTGCAAATGTACTGCCTGATTTTGAACCAAGATGTCCTCATGTTTAATAAACTAGTATGCATGTGTATGAAAGGGATCTTAAATTTGGCATCTCTTTCCAGCCTTTTCTCAGTTCAGTAAGTATCTTCTGAATTCCTACCATGTGACACTGTGTGATGTGCTGATATCTGTACTAAATGCTAGTAAAGCCCAAGCTTGAATGAACACCTGAACACCACTGTGTTTAGGAAGGTAGAAGGGGTGGGTTCAAATCTTGGCTCCACCACATATGAGCTATGTGATCTTAAACAAGTTACTTAACCATGCCTCAGTTTCCTCATCTGTAAAAAGTGAATAGAAATTATTCCTACCTCATAGAGTTGTTGGTAGAGTTAAATAAGGTAATACTTGTAAACAAGTATTGTAAATGCTCAGAAATATTTTTATTGCCTTTTTTCTCCTGGGCTAACCATTTCACTTTGAATTCTTGGATCATGAATTAACAAAAGGCAAAGATCCCAACCACCTACTTGCAGGGACTGGTCTCCTAATAACCATACCCCAAAGGCTACATAGTTAGTCTTTTATGTAACAGTACAACCCTGGAAGGACTCAGGACTCCAGCCAGGAATGTCTTAAGGCTAGAAGCACTGAGAAGCACAGCGATCTCTTGGCTGTCTATGATTACGTGGCACCCTATGATTTAAAATCCTAAGAAAAGGGTGAGCTTGGATTCAGGGGTGCACCCCAAAGCATTCCACAGGCTGGATGCCACAGAGAAGAAAGCAGTTCCACTCAGGGTCAGACCCAGAGAGAATAGCTCCCTTTATTCTCAAACACAATGAATTTCTAATATGATGGACAGATTAATATTATTAACTTTGGCAAATCCACAGCCCTCCAACCCCTTGAGGGTAGAGAAGTGACTTGTTGATTTGGAAAGTCTCCAAAAATAATTTCACGCGAGAAATATTTCTCTTGGATAGTCCCTACAGAGGAAGTGTGCTAAATTAGAAACTGTAACCCGGAGGTATCGTGTAACGACACTGATGCTCTTGTTGGTTGAAAGGTTAGGAAGGCATGCCATGTCCCAAAATGTGGACTTGCTCAGGACACCAAAGCAAGGGGTAATGAAATTTCCAAATTTTGATCCTGGAGAGACTATGGCTTGAGTACGAAGAGCCAAAGGCAATTACAGACCACACCAACCTGGATGAGAGGCAGGACTTAAATTGTGAGGAATTTCACCCACACAACTGTGGCAGGGGAGAGGAGATAAAGAACCTCTGTATGTGTTGAAAAGGAGAAGTTTCAAGGAAAATGAGAAGGAGCTCTGAGCTCTAGGGGATAAAATCTCAGGGGCTTCCCTTAAGGGAAAACCCCTTACGGGTTTATACCACACAAGGGGACCAGAAGATAGACCTGAGTCCACTTGCTGAGAAAATTCAGACCTTCAGTATAACTAACCAAAGTTGGAATGAGCGATCTGTCCCACTCGAAAGCAGCTACTCATCTTGAACAAACTCTGAAGGGCCAGAGAGTTCAGGAAATGTAAGAACTAAAAGACGGGAAGCACCCAAGAGATTACTTTATTTATCTCCTGACAGTTGGGTGGTTCTGTCCAGTCCTCCCTCCAGTGTTTGATCTCCCTCCTGGCTAAGAGTCCCCAGTCCCGTGGAGACACAGTCCCCTGGAGACACATGCTGTCAAGAAGGATTTCATGATTTCTATCCTATTTTCTTTTCCTTTGAGTTTCAACAGTACAGGTCTTGTTTGATGAGGCCAAGTGTTTCATGGAAGATTTGGGATTGAACCAAGGAAGAGAGGATCAGGAACAGTCAGAAAGCTGTGCACATTTTCAACAACTACCGACAGCAGTGAATGCTTGGGAAGCAGTGAGATCATAGGCTGGGAAAATGGGAAATCATCAGGAATCCCGGGCTGATGAAATTTTAGAGGTCTTTGGAAAGCTCCTCTGCCTATCACCTCCTCTTCTCTCTCTCCTAATTTACCTCCAGGAACTAAAGATGTTTATCTCACAGTGAGAGCCAAAGCTTTAAAAGGGTGATTAGTATTGTTGCCAAAGGAGGAACAGCCAATATCAGCATTTTTCCAAACCCAGTCCTTGATAGAAATGCTCTCTGTGAACTCAGATGAAGAGATGACATCTGTTCTGATTACTGTGATATAGCCCATTGCAGAGCAAAAATCACATAGTAGATCTTTAATAAGTATGTGTGCAGTTGAGTGGCATCAGACATCTAAAGCAGCAGGAAGCACTTCACAAATCAAGTTATAGAAAGCAACGAGCCAACATGTATGGCTGAAGCTTTTAAGGAGAACTTTGTCAACTTCTCATTTTAATTGCCCCAAATGGCCCTACTGAAAGGCATCCTTGTTTATCAGTTTGAGGAAGACACCTGCATGCAGCTGCCTGCCTGGCATGTGGATGTTGCAAAGATCAATGTGAACCCATCATCTCTAAGGCAAGGTGGGATTAGCCCAGGAGACAAACTGCTCTGCCACTTACTAACTTTAAAACCCTGTTCATTTGTGCCTTAGTTTCTCCACTGGTAAAATGGGGATAATTGTATTTACCTTACAGAGAGTCATTATGAGATTAAGTGCTTAGACACATGCCTGTTTAACAGTAAGTGCTAAATAAGTGATGGCTCTCGTATTTCCCCTTTCTCCTGTTCCCAAACCTGCCGCTTTCCTGTGTTCCCCATGTCACCATCTACCCAAATACAAAGCCAGAAAACCCAGTCTCATTCTATTAATAGCCTCGTCCAGCTCACTCTCTGTTACCAACCCCCGGGCCCCAATCGGTCTCCAGTCTTCTAAAGTCTATGTATTAATATCTCTTGCCATCCTTTATTCACTGGCTCTGTCTTAGCTCAGGCCCCAAGCTTTTCTTGCTGGATTATGTGATATAATATTATCCTCTGCGTTCCTCCCTGTCCTCCTTCAACCCGTCTTCCACAGTGCTTCTAGAGTAATCTTTCTAAGCTAAGGATCCAATCATGTCATTCTCTTCTTAAATCCATCAGCAGATTCCACTCAACATAACTTCTGTTTTTCCCTCAAAACTCAGTGAAACTCAATACCCAAACTGTGGAAATAAGCTAAGTATCCACTGATGGATAAATGGATAAGGAGATGTGGGGTGAGGGTGGGTGTGTGTGGGTGTGCGCGCGCACAAAATGGGATAATATTCCAACTTAAAAAAGAAGGAAATCCTGTCATTTGTGACCACAGGGATAAAACAAAAGATATACTAAGTGAAATAAGACACAGAAAGACAAATACTGCACTATCTATGCAACATCTTAAAAAAGTCGAACTCATAGAAACGGAGAGTTGAACAGTGGTTATGGAGGGTTAAAGGGTGGGCAAAATGGGGACATGCTGGTTAAAGGTTACAAACTTTTAGTTATAAGATGAATAAGTTCTGGATGCCTCATGTACAACATGGTGACTATAGTTAATAATGTATTATTTACTTAAAATTTGCTAAGAAACTAGATCTTAAGTATTCTCACCATACAGACACACACACACAAATGGTAGCTATGTGAGATGAGAGATATGTTAATTAGCTTGATTATGGAGATCATTTCACAATGTGTGTGTGTGTGTGTGTGTGTGTGTGTGTATCTCAAAGCATTATGCTGTACACCCTGAATATGCAGTGTAAAATTTTTATTTGTCAATTATACCTCAGTAAAGCTGAAAAAAACTTAGTGAAACTGTTTTCACTGCCACCAGGCTGATTCACACACTCTGTTCTTGACAAGACCCAGCACACAGCTGTATTATAGCTCTTGAGACACTATTCTCTGTCCTCCTCACTAAGTTATCAGCTCCTTAAGAACAACGCTGCCTTTTACTTGAATTCTCTAATGCTCATAGATGTTTGCTAGGTGGACAGAATGATGGATGGATGGCAAAACAGGAGAAGAGACTCCTCAAAACACTCGTCAGACCAATGTGGAGAGGATCAAAGCCAAGATTTTCCAGCAGCCAAAATAATAAAGATCATGGAGCCTATAGGGAAAAAAATTGCTTTGCTAGAATCATCTCCCATATGGGGGCATGTGAATATTGAGGAAAAACTCTCAGGGTTGGTTTCAAATAGGAGACCTTGGCAAAAACGATTTCAGCAAATAACACAAATGGAAGCAAAACTGGGGAAGAGACCCAGACTATCATTATTACTCTGTCACTTTAATTCATTATATTCTAGCACAAGCCAAGCTAATTAGACCTTATTTTGCAAACAAAATTTTCATGGCCTGCTACATAAAATTCTTCTCTAATAGGTAGCATCTGCTGCATTTATTTCATCCATTAATTTTGCAACCTTCTCCAAAACAAACATTAGGCTCATGTGATGTGATTCAGACAGTAGAAATGAGCTATGCAGCGGGGGAGTGCACATGCAATCTTGGTCCCCAAGTCAGCCACTATTCCTGAATATACCTTCCCAAAGAGTCTATCTCGATGGTGCTGGCCAGCTAGCCCAGTCTCCCGTAGGCTATGCCCACAGAGAAGAGAGAAGCCCAGTTAACCTCCAAGAAAGCATGCACATTCAGAACTCATCCACGTCCTGTGACCTGAGATGAATTCTGGTGTTAGGTGTGAGGGCTTTAAATACAACAAAAGCCTATAGAGAGGAGAGGAATCTATGGGCTGTTCTAATCAGAGGAAGCTTCATGGATAAGATAAAACTGGAATATGGCCGTGGAATATGATTGTATCAGAACAGAAAGGAGACTCTTCCAGTGTAGATCTACAGTAAAATCAAGGGACAATGCACTGTGCCTTTCTCCCATCAGAGGGCAAAGAAGTAGGTACAAATTTGCAAGGTAAATAATGTGGCAAAAATTCTCTGAGTACACTTGGCATGCCCAGCCCTGTGCTGATCAAAAGATTCAAAGAAGTAGACAGCATGGTCCGTGGCCTTGGCAAAGAGATGATTCTCATATATAAAATAAAAATGCCACACAGATCAAACTCCCATAAAGGCCTTACCATGGGTCTCATTCAGCATTGTTGTCTCCTCCCAGGTTTCCAGCAGACACTGCTGCTGGAAAGCACAGAAGCTTTGGCTTTGCATCTGCCCAACCCATCTCCAGCCTTGATCTTTCTCATGATGAATGTGGATGTGTGATGCCCCCTTGAGGACCTGCCAGCCCTCGTTTCTTCTCCCAGTGACCAGTGTCTTCCTTGTTGAAAGACCTTGAGAAGGTGGATGAATGAGGCAAGCATGTGCTCTGCCTCTGTGGAACTCACATCCCAGCGTTTGTTCATGAGCTAGAAATCAGTAATGCAGCAGGCACCAGAAGACTACTCTCCTAATCCAATCTATGCTTTGGAGCCTACTCCCATTCCATTGCATGTACTGGGAATCATTTTGTTCTATACCTGCGCGCGCGCACACATACACACATACTCACACATATGCGCACACGCGCGCGCGCACACACACACACACACACACACACACACTCCTGGAAACCTCTCTTCATCCTTTGATCTGTTTGTCTGTCTTACCCACTTAAATGAAAACTCTATGAAAGCAGGAACAATATTGGTTGTGTTTACCATTATATAATCAGAGCCTAGAAGAGTATTGAATACATATCAATACATATCTATAAATGAATCAATTGAGAGATAAGAGTATATCTTCTGGCCTGAAGGCAGAAAAGTGTGTGAAATATGAAGTAACTGTCAGAAAGCCCCTGTGAATGGAGTAGAGGAAAAAGCCCCATAAAAGACAGGACAATTTTCTCACTGTCAACACTGCACTTCCGTTCACAGCTGAAGCTGGTATGGCCAATTGTCCCTTTTACTTTTTTCCAGGTTTATTGAGGTATAATTGACAAAAATTGTATATATTTGAGATGTAAAACATGATGTGATACACACATATATTGTAAAATAACTGTCCTAATCAAGCTAATTAACATATCACCTCACAGAGTTAGCATTTTGTGTGCATGTGTGGTAAGAACACTTAAGATCTGCTCTTCTAAAATGCGCATCAAAGCCACAATGAGGTATCATCGCATACTAGTAAGAATGGCTATGATTAAAAAGTCAAAGATTTCAGAGGAAAGGGAACATTTATACACTGCTGGTGGGAATGTAAATTAGTTCAGCCACTGTGGAAAGCAGTGTGGTGATTTCTCAAAGGACTTAAAACAGAATTACCATTCAACCCAGCAAGCTCATTACTGGGTAAACACCAAAATGAATATAAATTATTTTACCACAGGGATGGCGCAGTGGCTCACGCCTGTAATCCCAGCACTTTGGGAGGCCGAAGCCGGTGGATCACCTGAGGTCAGGAGTTCGAGATAGCCTGGCTAACATGGTGAAACCCCATCTCTACTAAAAATACAAAAAAAAATTAGCTGGGCACAGTGGCATGTGCCTGTAGTGCTAGCTACTTGGGAGGCTGAGGCAGGAGGCAGTTGAACCCAGGAGGTGGAGGTTGCAGTGAGCCAAGGTTGCACCACTGCACTCCAGCCTGGGCAACAGATTAAGACTCTGTCTCAAAAAAAAATTATTCTACCATAAAGACACATGCACACATATGTTCATTGCAGTACTGTTCACAATAGCAAAGCATGGAATCAACCTAAATGCCCATCAGTAATAGATTGGATAAAGAAAATGTAGTATATATACACCATAGAATACTATATAGCCATAAAAAGGAATGAGATCATATCCTTTGCAGGGACATGGATGGAGCTAGAGGCCATTATCTTAAGTGAACTAACACAGGACAGAGAACCAAATACCACATGTTCTCATTTATAAGTGAGAACCAAACATTGAGAACACATGAACCCAAAGAGGAACAAGAAAGCCAAGTACAGTGGCTCATGCCTGTAATCCCAGCATTTTGGGAAGCTGAGGCAGGTGGATCACAAGGTCAGGAGTTCAAGACCAGTCTGGCCAACAGAGTGAAACCCATCTCTACTAAAAATACAAAAAATTAGCCCGGTGTGGTGGCGGGTGCCTGCAGTCCCAGCTAGCTGGGAGGCTGAGGCAGGAGAATGGCGTGAACCTGGGAAGCAGACTTGCAGTGAGCAGAGATCATGCCACTGCACTCCAGCCA